>NC_044908.1:38260330-38560330 GCF_001633185.2 Quercus lobata
CTATGTTCCTATGCTTAAATCTATGTGTGCTTCGTGCCATGCTTGTGTGCTTAGATCTATGTTGGTTGCTATGCCATATGCTACTTTAGCCCTTTTTGTCCTTTGATATTGCTTTTTCTTGCTTTTTGGCCCTTTCGGTAGGGTGTAGATCTAGATCCTATGGTCTAGGCCTACATTCATAGGCCTAAGCCTATATTAAAGGGTTTGAATCATTTCCTTTATGCATATCCATGTTTGCTTGCTTGCTTCTATACTTTATCTACATGTTAGCCTCTCTAGATAGCTTTGCCTTCCTTTGTGCCCTCCGTGGGCCAGTGCTTGTGTGGTTACATCCGTCCCTCCTAGGGTTTGTTTGGGTGTAACCACTTGTGAGATACACCCCCATGGTGTTGGTGTGACTGGTTCACACCCTTCTTCACTCTGTGCGATGTTGATATGCTTGCCTTGCTTGCTTTGCGCCACCCGTTTGGCTTTCTTTGCTTCTTTGCATCTTTCCACGCTTGCCTACATGTTTATGCATAAGTCTGTGTGTCTTCCATACTCCAATCCAATGGAACTATAGACACTTGATCCAAACCTACATTTGTCTTCCTAGGACACCCTCTTTTGTTTGATAACATGCTTGTTTGCCTCTTTGTGTGCCTTACATGTTTGTTTGGCATCTTTTCCTAGCTTGTCTTTAGAACGCTTTTTCCTTCCATTTGTTTCCTTGCTTGTTTCTTTTGTCTTTTCATGTACATGCATGGAGCACGAACACTTGGAACAAGGGTGCAACCTCCTAGGCGTAAGCAAAAATGGCAAGGATGCAAGTAAGAGGATGCAAGCCCACAAAGGGAAATGTTTAGTAGATTAGGGGTCCTAGCCCCTCTAGAGTGGTCTCCTTTTTCTCTCTCTCTCTCTAAGCCTCTTCTCTAGAGTATGTATTAGGCCCCCCTCCATGTACTCCCTTTTACTTTTCCTGCTCCTTGCTTGGGCCTATTACAAGAAATGTCTATTTTACATTTTTTGTACCTTACTGGGCCATACCCTTGGAATGTTGGCAATGTCTGGTTTACTTTCCTGCTTTGTGTGATAGCATTGTGCATGATGTATGTATATCTATATCTGCTTGTATATGGATGATTGTGCATTTTGTATGATGGACTCTTGTGACTATGTGAGTGACCCTCTCTAGTCATGAGAGCTTTTGACCTTGTACTGTGGGTATGTGCTCAAGGCAATTGCCATAGGTGCATATCCATGTCAGCAAGTGACATTAGTTTCCTTGTGTATGCGACATGCATTAACATGCTTAACACTTTGAAGGGCTTCGGCTCGTCACAGTACGAGCATGTTGATACGCGCAATATACAGAGACGCAAAACCTTACTAGTGCGCCATAGTGCACCAAACACGAAACTCTGTTGGATTTTTGCCATGAAAATTGGGCATCCCCATTGCTGCATTCTCACGTCGAAAGCTAGGTGAGAATAGCATTTGGCGTGCTACGATGCAAGAAAATAAGACGAAATGCTGCCAGATTGTCGCCGTAGAAATTTGGCAACAACTTCAAACACACTTGGAAAGAATCGATCGGGACCACACCCGTTCCTAAACCAAATTTAAAGCCCCAAAAGCTAATGCCAGTAGTTTGTTTTCAATTGCCAATGTACAAAAATTATGATTTTACCAAAATAAAGAACTGTTTTCAGACTGGCGTTGTAGGGTGCCTAACACTTTCCCACACATAAGCAAACTTCTGAACTCAAGAATCAAGAATTTTTTTTTTTACCCATCCACATTATGTTAGGAAAAACGAAATTTTTCTTAGCGTAGGATCGGTAATAAAATCAAATAGAGTCAGGTGACCAATCACACCTTAGAAAAAACCTAATGATTGGTGGCGACTTCACTTACTCTTGGTAATTTCCATAAAATTGATTCATATTCCAGTCATGCACCTGGGGTATGACACACACCTCCTTCTATGCACATATAGGTGCGCGAGCCATCACCATGATGGGTGGTCAAGCAGCTACGAGGTGTTGACAAATACGTTAATATTTTGCCACCAATCCACTATAGTCCATTTAGGCCCAAGCTTGGAATCATGGTCTACCTAGTTGTGAGTGTCCTATTGATCTATCCCTCTGATTTATCCCTCAGATCTATCCCTTTAGCTTTAGGGAGCCTACCCACACTTAGAGAGATACTAGATCCTATCAATAAGAGGGTACCCTTTATATCTCTTCTTTGTTCAACCATGTATCTTGTGTTCACCTAATTCTAAAGGACAAATAAAAGATATAAAATTTTTAAGGATGACTCAAAAGTTATGGCATACCCTAAGATAGTGGGATGAACTGTTCTCACATGTAAGAGGCTTATCCAAAGTCAAAAGGCATATCTTAACTTGAAAGATTCATAAGACCATACCATAGTTGCTATCATAAGCTCAAATCAAAAGGCCTCTTGAAAAGGAGAACCTTGGGCCTAAGATAAAAAATATGTTATGGACTCAGCATCCAGCATCCTACAAAGTCAATATGAACTTTCCTAATCTTGGGCCTCCTTGTTGTATGCCAAGGCCCAAACTGATGAGAGATTCATAGAATTTGAGAGTAAGGCCATAATATGTTCTAGCTAGAGGGTTGCTTCAAAAGAAATGATGATGATAATAAAAGGAAAAGGGAAGAGCCTAAAGGTGATGGATACATTGTAATCCCATATTTCAGACAAAGGGTTGAAAAACTCTAAGCACATTCTAATGAAAGCCCACAGAGTAGATGAGAGCTTTATTGTAAATGGACTAAAGCCCAATGAAACAAGGGGCAAGGTTCATAAGAGTAAAGGGAGTGATTTTGTAATTGGGCCTTCATTCAAATGGACTTAAAGACTCTCTAAGAACATCTTAATAAAAAACTTCTTTGGGATGTGTGCTCACGCATCTAAATGGCTTCTCCTAGATTTCCCACTGTCATAATGTCTAACCATGTGACTAAGGAGGGTGATGATTGAAGGAACGGTTTGCTTCCTTCTTCCAGTGCTAGAGCTTGTTCCTGGACTGTGGACCTTCATGAGGGCTCACGTCAACAACTTTTATGAAATGGAAAGTGTGGGATAACGAGAGGAACATGATTGACCGGAATGAACCTCGACCATTTGGACAACTTAAGTCACACCTGCTCATATATTGATTGAACAAGACATGGCCCCACCTCTTGACGTTGCAAGGAATTTTATCTTAGCCTGAGACGAAGCCGAAGATGAGGAAGAACATGTGGAGGCGATTAGCTATTGGAGCGAGGGTGACGGTGATCAGTCTTCTGACATAGAATTCAATGCCCTTTCCAACAAAGGACTCTTATGGGACATAACTGAAGCTATACGTGTTTGGGGGCCTTTAAAAGATGAAAACTAGTCCATGGAGTTGCAGACTCTATTCAAGGAGAAAGATGAAAAAGAAGGCGACACTGCCTAAGGAGGAGGAAAGGCAGAATTCATCATGCTTGTTGATGGGCAACTTAGCAATTGGTTGAGTTTTCCAAGAATATGGGAAAGAAATTTTGTAATGCAAGTTTAGATGTACTTTTCAACCTTTTTAATAAGATGAATTCTGATTTAGCTTATTTTGATGTGTCCCATAATATTGAAATTTAGCACTTAAATGATTCTAATGAATTTGAAAATGAAATTAATAAACAATTGGAAAAGAAAATTGAACCCGTGGAACCAACTTTTGAAACTCTTAATTTAGGCAATGATGAGAATCCATGCTTAATTAAAATTTGCTTAACCCTAAATAAAGAAGAAAGAAAGGTTCTCCAAGAAATTCTCACAAAATTCCAAGAGGTGTTTGGTTGGTCATATGAAGATATGCCTGGTATTGATCTCGAGATAGCTTAACACCACATTGATACCCATACTCATATGGTACCAGTCATGCAAAAGTTAAGGCGTATGAGAACCGAGTGGCTTCTTAAGATCAAGGAAGAGGTCACAAAGTAGTTGAAAGTAGGATTCATCAAACTTGTACACCAAGTCGAATGAATAGCCAATGTTGTGTCTGTACCCAAAAAGGATGGGAAGGTGAGGATGTTTACCCTAAACAAGGCTTACCCTAAGGACGATTTCCATTTTCCTCATATAGATGTTTTAGTGGATAACATTGCCAGTAATTCCTTGATGTCTTTCATGGGTGGTTTCTTAAGATATAACCCAATCAAGATGGCTCCTAAGGACATGACCAAGACAACCTTCACTATAGAATGAGGGATTTATTGTTATACGGTAATACCGTTTGGGCTCAAGAATGCGTGTGTAACTTACCAAAGACTGGCTATAGCCTTACTACATGACATGATGCACATTGAAGTTAAAGTATATGTTGATGATATATGATAGTGAAATCCAAGGATAGAGGGGGGAAAATCACCAACTTAAGGAAGTTTTTTGAAAGGATCAAAGACTATAGACTGAGACTGAATCCACAGAATTGCACCTATAGAGTAATTGCATGAAAATTGCTAGGCTTCTTGGTAAGTGATAGAGGGATAGAGGTTGACCCATCAAAGATTAAAGTTATCTTGGACATGCCTCCACCTAAGAGTGAGAAGGAGATAAAAGGATTCTTAGGCCGATTACAGTACATCAGCTGATTCATTGCCAAACTCACTTATACTTGTGAGCCCATCTTCAAGCTCTTAAGGAAGAATGAACCCTATACATGGAACGATTAATGTCAGAAAGCCTTTGAGCTTATCAAGGAATATCTTCTCCATCCACCTATATTGGTACCCCTAAAGCTTGGAAAGCCATTACTACTCTATCTCTTGGTCATAGAAAAGTCATGCTTTGCTCTTGTGTAGGCCATGCAAAAACTAAGACATATCATCCTACCTTTCTAGATATGGATAGTTGCCAGAATGGACCCATTGAAGTACCTGTTCAAGAAGCCTACCTTGAGTGGAAGGCTATCAAGATGGCTGATCCAGTTGGCAAAATTCGACTTGAAGTATATAGCTAGAAAAACCATCAAAGGAAGTGTCGTGTCAGACTGTTGTGCTGAGAACCCCACAGAAGGAGAAAATGGTAAAGAAGACTTCCCAGATGAGGACATTTTGGACATTGAACTAGGGGCATGAAGGATGTATTTTGATGGAGTCGTGAACCAAAATGGAAATGCAATATGAGTACTTCTGATTACCTCCAATGGATCTCACGTAGCTTTGGTAGATAAGTTGGACTTCGATGCAACCAACAACATGGTAGAATAGAGATTTGTATCGCTGGAATGAAGCTCTTGAAAGTTAGGGATAAAAGAGGCAAAAGTCTTTAGAGATTCGACTTTGGTCATAGCCCAAGCACAAAATTTATAGAAGGTGAAAGAAGAACACTTGAAGCCTTACCAATAGTATTTGGAGGAGTTAACTAGAACCTTTGGCAAGATTGAATACACTATTATCCTTAGAGATTAGAATCAGTTTGTAGATGATTTGGCTAATCTGGCCTCAATGGTCGAAATACACAAGGAGAAAGGAGGACCATCAGTTTTGGCTATAGAAGAGGAAGGAGTCCCTTGGTATTATGGCATCATGAAATTCCTAGAGTTAGAAATTTATCCTGATGGTGCCAACAAGAGAGAATGTTGTTCGGTTAGGATGATGGCTATGCAATACATCCTATGTGGAGGTTAGCTCTATAGGAGATCCTATGATGGTATACATCTTCGTTGCCTAAAGAAAGAAGAAGTTGAAAGAGTCATGAAAGAAGTCCATCAAGGGATTTGTGGTCCTCACATAAATGGGAGGATGTTGTCCAAGAAAATCCTAAGGATGTGATACTATTAGAATATAATGGAAATTGATTGTGTAGACTTTGTAAATAGTTTCCATGATTGCCAAACACATGCAAACTTGAACCATGTGCCACCAAGCGAGCTATATAGTATGACCTCTCCTTGGTCTTTCTCAGTCTGGGGCATAGATATGATTGGAAGAATAGCTCTTAAGGCCTCAAATGGACATGAATACATCCTAGTGGCAATTAACTATTTCACCAAGTGGGTAGAGGTAGCTTCCTACTCTATATTGAAAGCCAAACATGTGGCCAGATTCATAGAGAATAACATCATTTGCCGATTTGGGGTAGCGCAAGAGATCATCTCCGACAATGGTTCTCACTTTGAGGGAGAGGTTTGAAGGATCATGGAACTGTACAACATTGAGCATCATAAGTCTTCACCATATTGACCGTAGATTAATGGGGCCATAGAAGCAGCCAACAAGAACATCAAGAATATCCTAGCCAAGATAGTAGTGACATATAAGGATTGGGTTGAAAAACTCCTGTCTACCTTATGGGGTTAACTTCTATCTGCGCGTCAACTAGGGTGAACCCCTACTTTTGGTTTATGGGAATGAAGCGGGACTTTCTATTGAGGTTGAAATATAGTCTTTGAGACTATTGGTGGAAACCAAAGTCCTAGAAGAGGATTAGGTGAGAGAAAGATATGAACAATTGGCCTTAATAGATGAGGATAGGATGAGAGCTCAATATCACGCATAGGGTTACCAAAAGAGGATTGCTAGAGCATTTAATAGGAAGGTGAAGCTTAGAAACCTTAAGGAAGGAGATCTAGTCCTAAAGGTGGTTAGAGATGAAACTTTCGATCCAAGAGGAAAGATGAAGCCAAGGTGGTCTAGGCCTTTGTTATCAAGAAGATCATGTTAGGAGGTGCCACAAGAATTACAGATTTAGATGGAGAAGAGATGCTTCGCCCAATCAACATGAATAGACATCGAAAATACAACATTTGAAAAAGAAAAAAAGCTTGCTAGGTTGAAAACTGGAGAGGGTGGCCGAGGCAAATGTTAAGGCAAAGAAACCCCGCTAGGTTGAAAACCCGAAAGGCGATCTAGGCAAAAGATAGGGGAAAAGACAATGGGTATGGTGAAAATTCCCACAAGGATGTCATGGGCTAAAGTTACATAGCATAGAAAAAGAAAAGGAAAGAAAGAAAAGAAAAATAAAGAGAACAAGCAAAGATAATAAATGGTTGATTCTCTTATTGCCTAAATTAAAAGATGACAAATTGTTTCCATAGGGAATTTCGAACATTCCAATCCTTTATTAAACTCAAAAGAAAAGACAAAAGAATCATAAAGTGCAGAAAAGTAAAATTTGGGGCATATTAAGGTAGTCTGTCAGTCCACTTTCTTTTGAGGGACTTCTTGTAATCCTTCTCTTCCCTATGAATTGCCTCCATTGTGGGCACAAGTGCCCGTGGCGGTGCATTTGGGTTTCCCTTAATTCGTGGGAAGCACACCATGGCTTAGGGTGGACCATGGCGGAGGGTGTAAATGGAGTTGCCACCTCGCCATCTAGATTAGGTCTAGGAACCATAAATGTAGCACCCTTGTGAAATGACTGATCTTTACTAGAGCACGTGCCCGGAGTTTAAGTATAGGGATGGGAAGGTGTTAAGCACCCAACCTCGCTCAACCCATAGGTCAACCTCCAGTCATTGTGTTCCAAATCCTAATCCCATCAAAGGGTCCTCTAATATGTTATTCTAAACTCACACACACTAACATCCAAAACATGGTATATGTCCCACACTCATTCGTAGCATAAAAACCTTACCATTCATCTAACAAATATATATCCAAGGGTAGCAAGCACATCACAAAACAATATCACCAATCAAGGGAATTAATCAAGCATATTCATCATGTTTGATAGGCCAAGAATGTATTGACCTTGTTAGAAATTGGGCTGGTTTTGGTCCAACCCATAAACCATGGCCCATGGATCGTCCACATGGGTTATCTGATAAGTAAGTTTAATTTTGAACTTAACAGATATTGATATGAGTTATCAATATCAGTAGTGGAGTAATTTAAATTTAACAGATGAGATCTTTTAGGGATCACATATATCTGATAGTAAGTGAATCTCTATTGGTATTTAAAATACTCATACATTAGTCAGATGACAGTGAGTGAACATATGTATAGTTTTGAGTGCTCTATCAAATAAGCCATCTCTTTGGGACACCATCTATTGTTCCCTAGAATTTGAAGCGTGGAAATTAGGAGTGACTCTAGTAGCCTCTCCTGCGACTTGGAGGTGTTCCACAAAGGAGATCGTGAGGAGTTTGTAAAGCAAGCAAAGAACAAGATCCGACAATTTGGTGATCTATTCCACCAAAGGTATGTGTCTATATGACCTCTAATAAAGTATATAATATTTTCAACATTGGTATCAGAGCCGTTTTATGCTTGTTTTCACTCTTGAATGATGCCATGATCTCTGAAATATATAATCCCATATGCATGCTAAAAAAATTAAAAGTTTAATTAATTTTTAATTTTCAAATCTGTAATTTTTAGAAGCATGTTATGGCATGTAGAGAGAGAAATAAAAAGCTGTAATTTTTTTTGATAGTTTACACGTAATCCGAAATTTACAGGCTTATTTTGACCCATTAAATCTTGTTTAATGTCAAATATTTTTTAATGGTTTAAAAGTACATTCCATAAGCTTTAAAATAACAGTTTACATGCTTAATTTAGACTTTAAATGAGAAAGTTGTGGTCTTTTAAAGATTATGATTGTATTTGATAAAATCTGAAAAATTGATGTCTATGATTGAAGACGATGAACAATAAAAGGAAATACTTTTTTTACGTATGGAAAATTGTTTTTGTTATGGTGTACTGTGCGGGCTCCACTGACCAATTGTTTGAGTGGTTATCTAAAAATAAAATAATAAAATAATACAGCCCCACGTTGATGTTAGTGTATTAGTTACACTTTGATGAGGATATTGTGTAGAGCCCCACGTTGATGTTAGCCCCACCTGTGTGTGGGTGCACCACTAACAACTGATTATCCTTGTTTCTTTTAACAAGGATATTGTGCAGATCACGTTAGTGTATCACAAATTGTTGTTGTTTCCTTCAACAAGGAAACTGTGCTAGTGATAAGCCACACGCAAGTAGCTGTGTGGGTTTGTAATATTGTTTACAAATACTGTGTGAGTTTGTAACATAGTTACAAAGGAATTGAGTTATATGAGAACGTAATATATTACTTGCACAGTTAATCATAACTCGTACAGTGGGCTTTTTTTATATATATATTTTTAATTTTTTTTTAATTATTTTCAATTTATAGTAAAACTATATATATTCTTAATTTTGTTTAGACCTCATTTTTTCTAGTGTGACATATATTTAATATATGTAATTGTAGTGGCATTTTTTTTAATTGTGATGTTAAAATAGAATTGTGATAATATGAGAAAATTGTGAAATTAGTTTTCTAATTTTCTGTATAATTATGCATGGTTTTAATCTTTGAATTAATTTATGATGTCTTTTTAACATATTGTGATATGATTGAATTGATATTATATGAATGCATTATGTGATGAATATGTGACCAAAGGGTTTATGAAACTCTTTGGCTCATCTCTATAGTTAAAGATAGTATTGGTAATTTATGCAACATGTATATTTTTGTTTATTGTTATTGTGGATGGATAAGACAATTTTTGAAATTATTTGGTAACGTGGCATCCCCAATTTTTTAATTACAAATAGAATCTTTGTAGTAGGGTACTTGAATATGTAATTTTTTTTTGGGCCAATGTTTTTGGCAATGTAATTTAAGGCTATGTAATTTAATTTTGGAAGCCATGTAAGGGGATGTGTTTCATGGTTACCTATAATTTTCAAATTTTGTCTTAGCATGTTGTATGAAATTACCAATAGGGCTTATAGTGGAGCCCATGCACAATGTGTTGTGCACAAAGATGTATGGACACATGTTATATGTACGATTTAATATGTGGATGTTGTGATATTTTATTCTTCACAAAATTTTATTTAAAATCAATTAGACGTGTTATTCCAATTTACATAGTGAGAGATGATTATGAGCTTAGCGAAATTTTTGATCTCACTATGTAGAAAGGAATATCATGGTCTAGTTGGATTTTTGAAATAAAATTTAAAAATCTATGTGCTAATGTCAACTTGTGTAATGAATGTAGTGAACATGGCCACTAAGAATGTAGTTGCTGATCTAACTAAGGGTGAGAAACTAGATGGAACCAAATATGATATGTGGCATAGAAAAATTCAATATCTGCTTAATGAACAAGAGGTCCTTGAAACCCTAACCAATGTGATGATGCAACCTGAAAATGGGAATACTGCCCAACATCGTCGTGACTTAGAGGCCTATGAGTCTTAGGTTAAGAAAGATCGTTGTGTACGCTTCACTATGCTGAGTAGCATACACAATGATCTTATTGGGGAGTTTGAGAACTACCCAAATGCCCAAGAGATGTGGAACCAGCTTAAGATTGCCTTTGGAGAGACTTCAGCAACCAGGTTGCGAGCTCTTACTTTGAAGTTTAAGCAATATGTTATGGATTCAAAGCATAACATAGCTGAACATCTAAGGACAATGTCTACATTGATCTGTGACCTAAAAGCTGCTGGCAATAATCTCTCTAATGAACAATAGGTCCCAATGGTGATACGTTCATTGCCTGAACCTACTTGGGGGCAAATGAAGCTTGTTTTGACACATAGTGAGAATATCAAGACTTTTGCTAATATTTCTCGTCATCTTGAGCTTGAGGTAGAGTGCATGGGGGCGCACCAAAACACCCTCCTTGTCGCCCAATTTGGGCGGCGGAAGGCATTCAGGCCTAAACGCAAAGGACAAGGGAGGAATGCCAAAGGAGCTGGTAACCTTGAGCCTAAAGAAGGGAAGATAGCAAAGCGCCAAAAGGGCAAGCGTGCTAAGAAGGACAAGGCAAAGATCAAGTGCTACAACTGTGGTAAGAAGGGTCACTTCGCTCGTGAGTGCACTGAGTCGAAGAAGGTATCCATTCTTAACAACTCTGCTATTACTTATGTTTGTACACATGTTTTTGTTGCTCATACTATTCCTGGGTGGATTGTTGATTCAGGAGCAACCAAACATGTAGCCAGAGATAGAGTTGGGTGTGTGGATTACAAAAAGATACCAATAAGCACACAATACGTTATTTTGGGTAATGGAGATCAAGAAGAAGTCATAGGAGTTGGAACCTACCAGCTCAAATTGCGTTTGGGATGCACGTCACTTCTTCATGATGTGCTTCATGCACCTGGTGTCCAATGTAATCTATTTTCAGTACTTACTATGCTTAGACATGGATTTAGTTTCCATTTCGATGGTCCTCAGTTGGATTTTTATTTAAATAAAACCTTGTATGGACATGGTTATTTATCTAATAATTTCTTTATGTTGGATTTAGATCATTCCTCTTTTTCTTTTATTGCTCATAATGATGATATTTTTGATTCTGTAATGTGGCATGCTAGACTTGGACACATAGGAAAAGATAGATTGGCTAGACTAGCTAGAGAAAGCCTATTGGGTTCTATCACCAATGTAAGCCTACCTATGTGTGAACCTTGTCTAGTTGGAAAGGCCTGTAGGAAACCTTTTGGTAAGGCTCCAAGGGCAACTCATCCTTTGGAATTAGTCCATTCAGACATATGTGGACCTATGAATGTTAAGGCATGCTATGGTGCCTCTTATTTTCTCACATTTATAGATGACTATTCACGTTTCAGTTATGTCTATCTGATCTCCCATCGCTTTGAAGCATTAGATTGCTTTAAACGCTTTGTGGCAGAGGTTGAGAATCAGAAAGAAAGGAACCTAAAGTTTTTTCGAACTGATAGGGGTTGTGAATATTTGTCTAAACAGTTTCAGGAACTGTGTGAGGAAAAAGGGATACATAGGCAATTGATGATTCCTGGTACTCCACAACAAAATGGTGTTGCAGAGAGAAGGAATCGTACTCTATTAGAGATGGTTAGATCGATGATGGCTCAAGCCAACCTTCCAATTTCGTTTTGGGGGGATGCATTGATGACTACTGCCTACATCCTTAATCGTGTGCCTTCTAAGTTAGTTCCCACAACACCATATGAGTTATGGACTGGTTCAAAACCAATTTGGAGAACTTGCGGCCTTGGGGTTGTGTAGGTTTTGTTCACAGTACTTCCCAGAAGTATGGGAAATTGGGCCCCAGAGCAAGTAAGAAAATCATTATAAGATATTCAGAAAGCTCAAAGGGGTATGTAATGTATGGTGAACATTCTGATGGTAGAATGACTGAGATAGAGTCTCGTGATGTCAACTTCATTGAAGATGATTTTCCAAGCATCTGTGAAGAAAAACAAGATCTTCAGCTATATGAGCTGCAAGAACTTGAAGGTGTCATACCATTTTTGGGCGAGGGTGGAGAATCACAACTTCATCCTGAAATCGCCAAAGATGGTGGGAGTGATTTGGCTCCTAGTGGGAGCAAACCACTAGATAGTGACACACAAGGATCCAAGGTACATAGAAGTGAACGTGGATGAGCCTGCTTCCTATAAGGAAGCATTAGCTTCACCTGCTTCACATGAATGGATAGTTGCCATGAGGGATGAGATGGATTCTATGGCAAAGAATCAAGTTTGGGAGTTGGTTGACCTTTCGCCTAGGTGCAAGACCATTGGAAACAAGTGGGTCTTAAAAATAAAGCGCGAGGCAGATGGATCGATTGACAAATATAAGGCTCGTCTTGTGGCGAAAGGCTATACCCAAAGAGAAGGGATAGACTGTGAAGAGACTTTCTCCCCAGTAGTGAGATTTGTCTCTATTCGCCTTATTCTAGCTATTGTTGCACATTTGGATTTGGAACTCTTCCAAATGGATGTAAAGACTGCATTTCTCAATGGAGAACTAGACGAGGAGATCTATATGGATCAACCTATTGGTTCTGAGGTCAAGGAACAAGGGCGCAAAGTGTGCTGCCTTAAGCGTTCCATTTATGGCCTAAAGCAAGCGTCTAGACAATGGTATTTCAAATTTCATAAGGCTATTATTTCGATTGGTTTCAAAATGATGGAAGAAGACCATTATGTGTATGTCAAACGATCAGGAAAGAGTTTACTTATCTTGTCTTTGTATGTGGACGACATTTTGTTGGCTGGAAATGACATGGAGATGATTGTCACCACCAAAAGGTGGTTGTCCTCTATTTTTGAAATGAAGGACATGGGAGAGGCTAATTATGTTCTTGGAGTTAAGATCTTCAGGGATCGCTCAAAGAAGCTTCTTGGTTTTTCTTAAGAAACTTACATAAAGATGATCTTAGAGCGATTTCGTATGTATAATTCCAAACCCATAGACACTCCAATTGAGAAGGGACATACATTAAGCCTTGAAGATTGCCCTAAATCAGAAAAGGAAAAGAGATAAATGGAAAGAGTTCCCTATGCAAGTGTAGTTGGAAGTCTGATGTATGCTATGTTGTGTACTCGACCAGACATCTGTTTTGCAGTTGGTATGGTTAGTCGTTATCAAAGTAATCCAGGACCTGTTCATTGGCAAGCAGTTAAGAGGATTTTTCGATACCTTCGTGGGACATCAGATCTCATTCTTTGCTATCAGGGTGGAGATTTGAGATTGAGAGGTTATTCTGATGCTGACTGGGCTAGTGATAGAGATGAGCATAAGTCCACTATAGGTTATGCATTTCTACTTAGTGGTGCAGTTATCTCTTGGTGTAGTAAAAAACAGTCTTGCATTGCTTTATCCGCAATGGAGTCTGAGTATATTGCTTGTTCAGCAGCAGCACAAGAAGCTGTTTGGTTAAAGAGATTTTTCCAAAGGCTAAGGGTGACATCTCTTGTAGATGAAGCTGTAAAGATGTATTGTGATAATATGGCAGCCTTGGCTCATGCTAAAGATCCTAAGTATCATAGCAAAAGCAAACACATACAGACTCGTTATAACTACATTCGTCTTGTTATTACACAAGGAGAGGTGATCCTCCAACATATCTCCACTAGCAGGATGGTGGCTGATCCATTTACTGAAGCCATTGCTAGAGGTGCCTTTCAGGTTCATGTTAGGAGTTTAGGACTGTAGGATTTGATATGTTTTTGGATACCTTATGGACATTTATGTTTATTCATACTTTATGCAATAATGATGTTATTCATTTTGATTCATCTTGTGATGTGATTGATATTGCATACTAAGCACACATTATTTGAGATTATGTCACCAGGCTTAGATCGGTCTACTCACATAGACGATCACCCTAGCAGGATGAGACATAGTGATCACTTTGTTTTTCTGTAAATCAAGTAAGTGATCATCTTGACGCTTAGGGAGGCGTGCAAGATAATATAATGAATGTCGCCTTAGCTAGGCTAAGATGAGACTTATGGGAGTCGCACTTGAAGTGTATCCATAACTTCATGAAGCCTGAATAAAGCCATATGTGAGATCTTGGATAGGAACTTGATGTGTAACTGTGTTGAGAAACTCAGGTTGGTTGCTTTTATGGAAATTGGACTAAGATTTGTACGGTGTTTGAGTGTGACAAGACCAGTTGAGTGGGAGCTCCACTGTAGCATACAAATTATACTATATGTGCTATAGCCGACCAATTAAGGGAGTGATTGGATAGATCCCTACTCCGTCACTATGTGAGCCCTAGTCGACCATTATATGGTCCATTCTGTGCCCTTTTTTAGACCTAGAACTATGTCATGAAATAAATGTTTGATGTCGCTACTTTAGCATGTCATCTTAGGGCCATGATATATACGGTCTCACGGAGCATGTCTAGGAAAGCGGTCAAGTGCGAATGAATTGACATGAGTATTTAGGGAAGATTATTTAGAACACATCATTTATTTTATGGCTCATAGCCTGAGCGATTATAAGGAATTTGTTTTTCAACATAATCATGAGCATATTATATGGTATATGATCAAGTGTTGCTTTGAGTTTTTTGAACTCATGAGGGATTAAAGAAACTTGATTGGGTGTGATCAAATAATTTGGGGCATAGACGAGATACTATGAGTGATGTACTATGTTAGTTTAGATGGTGACTTAATATAGTACTCCTACCCTACACCTTCTCGTCAAGTCGCACACTCCATTTTTTTGTATAAAGAGAGGATTGGACAAAAGATTGAGAGGAGCCAGTTCTGACTGTAGTACCCAGTGTAGACGAATGAGAGATGTTAGAAATTGGGCTGGTTTTGGTCCAACTGATAAACCATGGCCCATGGATCGTCCACATGGGTTATCTGATAAGTAAGTTTAAATTCGAACTTAACAGATATTGATATGAGTTATCAATATTAGTAGTGGAGTAATTTAAATTTAACAGATGAGATCTTTTAGGGATCACATATATCTGATAGTAAGTGAATCTCTACTAGTATTTAAAATACTCCTACATCAGTCAGATGACAGTGAGTGAACATACGTATAGTTTTGAGTGCTCTCTCAAATAAGCCATCTCTCTGGGACACCATCTACTGTTCCTTAGAATTTGGAGCATGGAAATTAGGAGAGACTCTAGTAGCCTCTCCTACGACTTGGAGGTGTTCCACAAAGGAGATCGTGAGGAGTTTGTAAAGCAAGCAAAGAACAAGATCCTACAATTTGGTGATCTATTCCACCAAAGGTATGCGTCTATATGACCTCTAATAAAGTATATAATATTTTCAATAGATCCCTTGTGATGAATTAACCAATTAATTAGTCAAGTTAATTAATTAATTCAATTAGCATGCAATAAACGTGGTAGCAAAAACAAATCACCAACTAAGTTAAAATGCAGCGGAAAATAAATTGACATGGTGACTTGTTTATGAATGGGGAAAACCTACACGACAAAAACCCCACCGTGTGATTTTAAGGTCACCACTCCCGAGAATTCACTATTATCACAACAAGCGGTTACAAGTAAAGGAATCCCAGTACCTTATACCAACCTATAGTTAAACCCTTACCCCAATACCCAATTGGACTTATTCTGTAGTGACAATCTCTCCCTTCAATGCACGGTTCCTAGTAATTGACTAACCAATTCGATGTAAATCTCAGTACGCGGCTTACACACCAACTTGAGAAAGATATTGGTTCCAAAGTTCTTCAGTTCATCACACGATGAAGATCACGAAGCTCCTTGGTTATAAAACCTTACGGTGTACAAACACAGCAGCTTCTTGAAGAGAAAGATGAACTAGAGCATATGTCTTCGGTTCACAATATGCTTGTGAATTTTTTTTTCATTGAGATGCATCAGTTGTGATGGCCCTTAAAAACAATCCTTATATATGTTTAGAGTTATGAGAAAAGAAAGCCCAAACATCTATACACGGATTGAATGAAAATCAGATCTGAAAAACTGATTTTCTTAAATCTTGATAGATACCCTATGTATTGAGCATCTATCAAGCATCAGGCTTAAACAGCCTTTTAAACCTCGATAGATACTAGCTATCGAGTTTTAAAATCCAGCACTTCTTCACTTGATTCTTGGACAGACTTGCATGGCTTTAACACTTGAACTTGAAACCTTGTTCCTTGAAGTATTAAACACATCCTAGATCTACCTAATTACAAGTAAAGTGCGTTTTGTCAAAGGATTAGCCAATTCTATATTGACATATGTTCTTAACATGATTCACATATGTCCTAACAGTGTTCATCAATCAAGAAAGTTCACCACGTTCATCAACCAAATCAAATGCATGTTCATGTAATTATCTATGACTTACCTCACTTACCTCGCTGCACCATAACACCTTAGCACTTATGCATCAATGCATGTTCAAGTTCTTATGAATGTTCATGTGGTTCATCAAAACATAAACCCTAATCATCTACTCAATAATAAAAGCATGTGAAATATGTTATTCTCTTAACCCTAATGCTAAACATGTGAAAACTAAACTTAACAAGACCTAAACATGTGATTAAAACTAATCAAAACAAACGAAATAGCAAGAACCCTAAATTTGTATTTCTGGGCACAAGTATGCTTTGACAAACATAGGGTATTTGTGCGCATCCCAACTGTGTGCGTATGCATACTTTGAGTGGGTACACATGCATAGAGCATGTGTACGCATACACACCTAGAAACAAAATTTCAGAACAACAAACAAAATAGCAATTTAATGAACCCTAGCATACTTCTAATGCAAAACCAAGCAACCTAAACTAACAACAAAGATATCAAAGACAAACAAAACAAAAACTATTCTTAAACATGCATTGGATCAACAACAAACAAGAGCAACACTTAACACATCAAAATATGTTCATCAATATATCCAATCATTCAACTTTCCAATCAAAATATGGTGGGACACAACAAATCAAAACCAAACAAGTCAAATCATATTTCTAAGCATGTATAACAAATAAATCAATTAAGAACAACAAGAGCCCAAGTAATAAAAATCCAAATTAAGAAGAGCCATGAGGAGAGACTCATCTTGCTTATGGAACACAACTTGTTTGATATTTAACTGGCCCCTTCAGTGCCTACACAACAAGATCGAATGATAATCAAGGGAATAAAATATATCAATCATCATTTAGTAATCACAACTCAAAAAAAAAAAAAAAAAAGTGCTTGAACAGCTTTAGAAATAATATATAGAAAACATTTCTTGGAATGAGGTAGATCGTTTTTGTCCTATTAAGTGATAGAGAAAGGTTTTGAAGAACCAAAAATGTGCTTGGTGGCTATGTGTGCAGAAATTTTAGAGAAAGAAAGAGTTTTGGAAGAGTTTAGGTAAAAAATCCACTCTTTCTAGCTAGGGTTTTAGTTTGGAGGCATAAGATTGTATTTATATGTTTAAACTAGGGTTTTTAGGGCTTTTTAGACGTCTTTGGATGTTCCTATGGGTCTAGAGGCCCGCCCACATCAAAGAATGATTATTTGGGCCCCTAAAACTGGAGTTCTGGAACCTGGAATAATAGCCTGTGTACGCATATGGTTGGGGCTTGCGTACACATGCTCCCCAAAAACCCTTATTTTGATTGCTTTTATGGCCCGATTCAAGCAGCCATGAGTCACTCAATATAAATCCAAATTAGGCAAAATATGGGTTTAAATTGAAGCGCATGATGTCTACTTTCTAGAAAAATAAACTTCACTCAAAAATGCTTTTTGGATCAAAAGTTATGGTGAATTTATTGAGTAAAGGTCATTTTTTAGCATCATTTTCAAATTGATTTAAGCACTTTTGAGTTGTAATTACTTCCAAATTATCAAAATAACTTCAATTACGATTTGTAGACATTTCAAGCTTATCATTAGGACCAGGGACTAATGTTTATTAATTGGGTACAAAATGAGGTGTCTACAGATGCCCCTCTTTTGGCTATACTTGCTCTGCAAGTGTAGTTGAAAGCCTGAAGAGATGAACCATTTTGTAGGTTAATAAACTTTAAGTCCACACACACACAACACAAACATGCAAACATGGGGTGTGGGTGCAAAATCCAATTGCTAGATTTTGTGAGTCCCTATTCTCCTAGGTTCGTTATCCTGAACCTTAGGTAAATGGGAAGACAATAAAAGTGGCTACTATCCCAAGCCAAAAAGAAAACTCATAATATCATTATACCATGTTATTTGCACGTCAACAACACATTATGAACACAACAAGAATGGCTACTATCCTAAGCCAACATAAACACATCAACACATCATAAACACAACATCAATCATCAAAGAGCCTAAGTTTACTACCTTGAACGTAGAATCAAAGGTACACAACAAGAATGGCTACTATCCTAAGCCAAAATCACACATCACACATCATGTTATAAACACATCAACACAACATCATGAACATACGCACATCATCATAAGTACATCAACACGACATCATATTATCCTAAAAGGTTCAAGAGACTCAATATCAAATATCAAAGAATTTATCATTCATGACATACATCATTATTTTCCGAAAAATTCATTATTTAAAAGTCAACTTCATTTAAGAAACTCATCATTCAAATCCCTCCATTTTTGAAAAAAGCCTATTCATCATTTTCATTTGAAATCTCTCTTGGATTTTTGAAATTCTTGATTTTCTTCTTAAGTGCCATTTTCTCTCTTGAATTTTGAATTTCTCTTTTGAACTTTGAATTTTTTTCTTAAGTGACATCCTTCTTGAAGTTTTGAATTATTCTTTGGAACTTTGAAATTTTTTGAATCTTTTAAATTTTTCACAACAATTAGATCATATCAACACAACGGATCACATTAGGTTTGGTCCAAACACATTAGGACAGAACCAAGCACAACAATTGACATCAGGTTTGGTCCAAACACGTTAGGACAAAACCAATCACAATGGGTCACATCAGGTTAGGTCCAAACACTTCAGGACTGAACCAATCACAACGGGTTGCATTAGGTTAAGTCCAAACACATCAGGACTGAACCAATCACAACAAGTCACATCACGTTAGGTCCAAACACATTAGGACTAAACCAAAGGCACAACATGTCACATCATTCCTCTTAATATTTTCTTCATTTTTTCCATCTTTTTTTTTTCATCATTTCATCATTTTTTTTTTCATCTCTTCTCTTTTTTCCATCCTTTTTTTTTCTTCTAATCTTCTCATATACATTTTTTAATCTCTCTTTCTCATCTTCATCTTTATCCTCTTTCTCATGTTCCCATCATTTCTTTTTCTCTTCTTATCTTTTCTTTCTTTCTCTCTCTCTCTCTCTCTCTCTCTCATCTTCAACTTTTTTTTCTCTCTCTTCTCATCTTCATCTTTATCCTCTGTTTTTCTTCTCTCATTTTCCAATTCCTCATTTCTTTTTGAATCTTCATCTTTCATTTTTTTTTTCGTTTCCTTTGTTTTCAACATCTCACCCTTTTTTTTTTTCAATTTTCTTTCCCTTTCTTTTGGACTTCTAAAAAAATGCGTTTTATCTTTAGAGCATTAGCAAGGAAGGGTCGATTAGGCCATGAGTTTATTGCATTCTTTCCTTTTATGGGGGCACGTATTTATTCAAACAAATCATTCATTCATTTTTATTTTATGCATCTTTGCCTTTGGATGACCATCAATTCCCTAGAATTCCTAACACCTCTAGATGAAGATCAAAGATAGTTGAAAGAGACTCTAGATCAATGAAGTTCTAAACACGACTCAAGTTTTGAGGCAAATGAATATTTATGAACACAACAAGTCAGAAGAGACTCTAGACCAAAGAAGTTTCAAACACAATAAGAGTTTAGAGATAGTAGAGCTCAACATGTTTTGAATAAAAAGAAGACTTTGAAGAAAATTTGGAGTTGAAAAAAGAAGGTTAAAACAAGGGATCATGGATCTAGATGATTTCGTATATCAATGCATATTCTCTTTGAACTTGTTTTGCATGAATCACCTACTATCTTTACTGATTAGTCCTAATATGAATTTAGAATTTGATCATCTCTAGTCAACTTGATCATTGTCCTTGTTTGAACATGCACACCTCGTTTCTCTCACCTCTCTCTTTTTGTATTGTCCTCAATCAACTTATCTCTCATGTATGGTCACTTTTCTCTTCATCATGGTTGCCCTAGCTTAGAGGTAGTCTTATCTTCACTTGTATGATCATTCCTTTGTCATTCTCATTCATGGATTGCCCCTAGCTTGGAATAAGTTCACCATTTTTCTTGATGCTCTTCTTCACTTCTTTTCAAATTGCCCTAACTTTTGCCTACGCTGCCCTTTTAGGTTTTCAACCTAGCAGGCCTTTTTTTTTTTTTTTTTTTTTTTCACAACTAAGGCTAGGCTTTCCAAAATTTTTTGGGCTAAACAATCTCAATCGATCAGAGAGGACTTTGCTTTGGACTGTAACGAGGCTTGGGATTCTATGGCTCAAGAAAGAAAGGGTATTTGTGCCTCAAATTTAATTTTATTCTCAGGGTATACTAATTGCAAGGATCACTACTCATCTCGTGTTTGCATCATTTTCTTCTTCTTCATCCATTTTTCCCTGTCCATTCTGCTTCTAGCTTTCATTTCCTTTTCCTTTCTTCTTTTCTTGTATCTCCCATTTTTTTTTTCTTTGTTTTTCTCTCTTTTTCATTTTCCATGCCCTTTGTAGGGAAATTGGTATCCTTTCACTTGTAAATCATCCTTACTTCCCTCTATCATTCATCCACAAAATTTTCCCCTAGCATAAAGTTGATCCTTTTCAATATTAGAGTATGCCCCTAGTGTTAAGGGTAACCATTTCAAATCGTCATCTCTTAATAACATGCCTTTAGTGTAGGGGGTAATTACTTAGCATGGGAATAAAGAAGGAATTCATCTAGGCTTAATAGGATTAGCAAGTGGAAATAATCTCTCATTGTAAAAAAAGGGTAGTAGAAAGATGGCCTCTCATCCTTTCAACCTTGATTGCTTAGTCTTTTCAAACCTAGGTTAGCCATTTTGCTCATAAGTTCTCATCATTGTAGTGTCATCCATGCAAAAAACAAATCATTCATTCAATTGTTCTTTCCTATCTTTGAACTCACTCATGTCTTGTGCTTCATGGAATCTCTCATCTCTCATTCTTCTCATTCTCGTGTGCTTCCTCACTTGATCGAAGTCTTTTTTTCCCCCTCTATCTCTCATCCTCTTTCTCACTTTCATGCTTGTTTTTTATAACCAAATGAACTAAGACAATCTCATCTTTTGATTCCTTATTTGGTTTAACTTATGTGTTAGGTTTAAGGATTCATTCATTTCAAAGCTAGTTTAAAGAGATCAGATGATGCACATTGTATTTGAATGGCCATCTTTAGTGAAAGTGAAACAACATTGATTTGAAAATTCAAAGGAACATGACTCAACATGACAAAAGAAAACTCAATAACACATCTTAAACAAAGACTCAACAACAAATCATAGGGAAAGACTTAACAATAGAATAGAGGAAAGACTTAACAACACAACATTGAGAAAGACTCTAAAAGACTTGATAAATTGAAGACACGACAATTGAAAAAGACTCAACAAAATTGAAATGGCCTATCCTCTAGCAAAGGTATCCTCGTGGATCAAATCTCTTAAGCACATCCCTTCATTTGATCTTGCTTCATCTCTAGAATCTTGGCTTGGCGATCACCCCACCATTGATCAAGTCTTGAATCTCATGTTTCAACCTAAAGAAATTATTTGTCCAGTGTCTTAACTTTTGGTGAAAAGCACAATACTCATTCATGTCCCAATTATTTGTCTCTTTAGAAAATGTTTCTTGGAATGAGATAGATAGTTTTTGCCCTAATGAGTAATAGAGAGAGGTTTTAAAGAACCAAAAACGTGCTTGTTGGCTGTGTGTGTTGATAGTTTAGAGAAAGAAAGAGTTTTAGAAGAGTTTAGGTAAAAAATCCACACTCTCTAGCTGGGGTTTTAGTTTGGAGGCATAAGATTGTATTTATGTGTTTAAACTAGGTTTTCGAGGCTTTTTAGACCTTTTTGGATATTCCTAAGGGTCTAGGGGCTGGCCCACATCAAAGAATGATGTTTTAGGCCCCTAAAACTAAAGTTCTGGAACCCAGAAAAATAGCCTGTGTACGCATGGTTGGGGTTTGCGTACGCTTAGATGGCCTAACTTTGACTACTTAGATGGTCCAACTTCAAATGGCCATTAATCACTCATTATAAATCCAAAGTAGGCAAAATTTGTGTTCAAATTGAACCCCATGATGTCTACTTTTTAATGAAACAAATCACCCAAAAGTATTTGTGAAACAAAAGTTATGGTCAAAATAGTGAGCAAAGGTAATTTTTTAGCATCGTTTTCAAAGCGATTTGAGCACTTTTGAGTTGTGATTACTTCCAAACTATCAAAATAACTTCAATTACCTTTTGTAGACATGTCAAGTTCATAATTTGGACCAGGGACTAAAGTTTGTTAGTTGGGTACCAAATGAGGTGTGTACTCTCATGTCAGTAGATAACCATCTTTGTACCCTGAAGTTGGATGAAGGAACCATTGCCACTAGGAACACCTTGACAGTCACCAAATTGCCTTGCAATGTGACATGTAGGGTAGTAAGAACAACGATGAAGCCCGACCAAGGGAACACAGTTATCCTTGAAGCACTGCTAGACATGGCTGTGATGTGCCACCATTCCACCACCCATTGGATACCTAATGGAGAGAGATGCTTAATGAATTCAATGAACTTGGCAAGATCCTTCTCCTTTTCCTTGTGCTTGAGATCACGATATTGTTTCGGTTAATATTGACTAGGAGAGACAATGGGGGGTTAAGGCAACTGGAGCCTCTCATATAGCCACACCTGAGGGAGAGAAAAAGAAAGCATGAGTCTTTAGTGGAAGAAAAGAGAGAATAAAATAATAATAAACAAAAGGAGAGAGAAAAATTCAAAGATGATATAAGGAGCCTCGATGGGTTGAAAACCAAAAGACAATCCATGCAAGAATTAGAGGAATCTCGTTAGGTTGAGAAACTAGGCAAAGTTAGGGATTATACTTGAAGAAGAATAGAACTCCCCACAAAGAATGTGGATTCCTCTCTTTGAACGGCATCCAAACCATTGATAGTTTCAAACAAGATGATGACCATTGGACTTCATGTCCCTAGATTGTTAACCACCTGAAGGATTTGTGCGTCCACACGAGGTGTTTCATGCACCAAGAAATATCTCACAAGAATGCAAAGAAAAAAAATTGTTGAGATAATGAGAATGCTTCACCTCAGCTAAAGGAATGTCTTTCAGAGAAAAGTACTTGAAGATCGGACATTCAACTTGTTAGACTTACGCTATCTTTCGTCCATAGCTAAAGGAACCCCTAAGAGTTGATAAGCTAAGTCGGAGAGGTCTTCCTCGAGAGTAGGAAGAATGATAGCATTGAAGTCGTGTTCACCCATGATTGCACTAAACTCTTCAAGAGTGGGGCATAATTCCACATCGTTAAATTGGAAAACGTGTCAAGTAGAGATTCAAAACTCAATAGCAGCACGAAGAAGAGACTCATTCACTATGATTTGGTGAAAGTAAGGAATACGAGAAAGACCCAGAGGGATGAGAGCATCTTTGAAATTGTGACTAAGCTTCTTAATTCATGTTGAAACCTCTAAAGGAGTGAATTATGCCATTCGGGGATTCTATAAGGTGTTTCCTAGACTTAGAATACATTTTGTGAAGGTTTGGAGACCTCTCATGGCTATTTTACACTAAGGAGAGTTGGTTAGGGTTTTTCTGCTTGGCGTCATACGCACTCATGGTCAAAGGTGCATACGCATGGTCCACGCTTTTGTGCACATATGAGCGTATGCGTGCACAGTTCCACTAGGGATTTTAGATTCCTTTCCCTATTTGGAGTATAATTCCTTCACCAAGGCTTCTCTTATGATTCCTGTGGCCTAAAGGATTACTCAAGGTACACTTAAGCTCTGATTTTCAAGCATCAAAGATAAAAAGAAAAGGAAAAAGCAAGACAAAATGAATGCAAAAATTCCCATGAGTTGTAAAATAAGTACATGTCCTAAATAAAAGTAGAGATATAAAGATGCTCTTAAAATACAACCTAATATCTCAAATAAAATTTTAAGTGCAAAGATACATACTAATAAAAAGAAAAAAGGAAATATGATGCATGTATGTGTCTCTGTTTGTCTATCTGAACTGCAGGATCATCACCGATAGTCCCTCTTCCTTGAACGATAGCTTGAAGTCGTCTCGGGGTCATCACCACCACCGTCATCATTATCCCCCAGGTGGGCATATCCTCTAGGACCGTAAATCTGCCTGAAATACTTGATCACCTCCAGTTTGAGGTTCCCAGCAAGCCAAACAAGCTCCTCATGCTCCTCTATGGTAGGCTAGATTAGAAAATAAGATAGTGTTAGAACAAGTTTCAAGAAATTAAAGAAAAGAAAAGACAAGACAAAGATGGAAAAGAGCTCACTACTTGTGTACTTGCCAGAAAGGGGTAACCCATGACATTCAGGTTACACCCCACAGGATGCTTCCGAGCAAAGCCATCAGGGCCATAAGCATAGACTAACCAAGGTAGGTGAGGAGGGCCAACAAAACTGACGGTAGCAGGACTAGCCGCACCCTGACATAATCATCACAATTGTGTATCACCATGTGCAGAAAAATGCAAGGTAGGAGAAAGGAAAGTGAAAAAGAGAGAATACATACTTTCACAGAGAGGGAGGGCATAAGATGAGTCTCGCTGAACTCTTTGTAGTCCAGGTCTTCCACAAGCCGCTCGACATAGGAATGCCACTCCTCCACAGCTAGTACTCGACATCAATCATGGAAAGCGGGGCAAGTATGAACTGAGGAGGATCCATCAAAACACACAATGTATTTGTGCCCACCAACTAGTAACAGACCCTCTCAGCCATGTAGTGGACCCTCAGACCAGCACCCTCCAAAGGCTGGGTGATCCTAGAAGTAATGATGGCAGTTGCTTCCAAATTAGGGTCTGCAACAAGAGGAACACTTGCCCAAGTGCTCCGTAAAACTTGTGACAACACATAGGATTAGAAGGAGAACCTTAGAAAACATGCAAAAGAAAGTAATGAAAGAAAGTAGAATTTCTACTCACTTCTTTAGAAGAAATCTCATTCAAATGAGCCATAACCGAAGGAAAGCTCCTCAAGTCCACCTCCACTCCACGAGTAATGGGACTATATTTCACGGTAACAATGCTGAAAAGAGAAAGTACAATTTACAAGAAAATGCCGGTCATCCGATGGAAATCATGGGGAGCAACTGTCATCTCCCTCTCAGCAATGTATAAGGTGTTGGTAGTGTCCCACCACCTCTCAGCTAGTGTTTGAACTAGGATGGCACCAGCAGAACTCTTTGGAAGCAGACAGAGGATGGGCTCAAAGCCAACTTCATGCACCAAGGCCTTTGTGTCATCGGCCAGGGCCTTATACCAAGAAGAGATATGGCTAGTACTACCCCTACTTGAGAAAAGGGGCAAGACTTGCACAAAGATTAAATGAGAACATGAGAATTGCGGTTGGATAAGGAAATAGGTGAAAAGGAGTCAAAATAATGAGAATTGAGGTTTCTGAGTGCTAGCATGCACACGCAGGTCCTGCGCATGTGTGCATAGGGTATCTGCATGCGTACATGTTAAATCTTGCGTTCGTATAAACTAATGAACATGGACACGTACGTATGAACAGAACATGTGCATGCATGAATATAGGCTATGCACACATGCTTGATGCATGCACACGCATAAACATAGACAGAGAGAGCCTTGCGACATTTCGACCAAATTTTGATCAAAACTCATCTTAAGCATGTTCCTACCCTTCCTAAGGCATTGGGTTTTCATCTAAACCAATCCCACAACAAAACCCAAGCTTTTACAAGTCTAAAAATGGATTAAAATGGAAGATCAGAGAAAAACATGAAAATTTGAAAAGTTTGAAAAAGTTACTATTCTGGCCCTTGCACCCTTTAACAGATGATTTTATGGCATGTATGTCAATGGAGGAGGCTCAGTTTGCCTTGTAGCCCCATTCTAACGTGTGAGGTTGAGTATGTCATAGGAAATCAAGGAGGAGGTTTTCTTGGTTTTGGATTTGGGTGCCATTGGAGAGGATGAGAGAGTTTGGGAGAGAAAGATATGGTCAGATTGTGAGAGATGAAGAAATGAGAGAGAGGCAGAAGATTTTTGTAAAGGGAAGATGGAAGTTGGAAAGTTAGAAAGAATGTGAAGATTTGACGAAGATGATGAATAGTAAGAAGAAAAAGAAATGATTGGTAATCGTTGAAAAAAAAATGAAAAGGCGGGAAGGCATCTGATGACTAAACTACATGTAGTTTAAGCATCCCACTAAACTATGTGTAGTTTAGAAAAAAAAAAAACAAAAAAAAAACTTTTAGAATATACCTAATGGACTCCCAGAAGGTGGTAAATAAAAAAAAAAAAAAAAAAAAAATCCTCATTTAGGTGGAAGACACAAGGACAAAGCATCTCTAGTGGTTTAGGATCAAGAACATCCCTTAGTGGGTTGGAAATCACTAAGGGAACTCCCTCATAAGTTAAGACCATCAATCAAATCTCCAATAAGTTACAGAATAAATTTTTTTTCCTAAGTATCATGGAGGACTCCCTGTGGGTCCAAGGCATAAGGACAACTCCCTCGAGGGATGTGAAGAAAGGAATTTCCCCAAAGAGCTGAGGAAACCCCCTTTTGAGTAGAATCACCACAAGTTCCTAGTGAGTTGTTGGCACAACGGGGGGGAGTAGACCTTGGCTGAGTGGACAGGGCCAAAGAAAAGAAATGGAGTCACCACCTAGATTAGGTTTAGGAACCATATATATACATATATATATATATATATATCGTCCTTCATGGTAGGATTGATCTTACTACCAGAGTATGGTTTCAGAGTTTAGGTATGGCTTAGGAAGGTGTTAGGCACCCAAGACTGCCCAATGTGTCTTTCGTCTTAATCTTGTTAAAGGCATATTCAACATTGTCATTCTAGACTCACACACATACACTAACATACATCTAGCAAACAAACATGGAATTTTATCTCAAACCCTAACATACATCTATCATGTGTCTCATATCATATCATAGCATACATCTATCACACATAACATGCATTACATCCAAGGAAGAAATACGCATATATCCAATCAAGGCAGAGACTATGCACAGTAAGATCAAAACAACATGTTCACATATTCATAGCAAACCTATATTGCACATCTAATATACATCACATCCACAACCAAATGCATGTTCATGTGGATGCATGACTTACCTCATTCCACCACACCACCCATGCATCAATGCATGGTCATATGAATGCGTGTTTATAACAAAACAAAGAAAAACATTAAAGGAACCCTAATCTAGCGTGTGAAGAATAATCAAACAAACAAATAGAGACTTACAAGCATAAAGAGGAACAAGGTAGAGACATATTATATAAGAGAAATGAAGAAATAGAAAGGGTCAGATTAGGGTTTCTGAGCTTGAGTATGCGTGCGCATACATAGGGCCTGCGTACGCAGCCTAGTTGTATGTGTATGCATACTAGTTGTATGTGTGTGCATGCAGAAGTCATGTGTATGCATACTCACCCAAAATCCAAACCCAGAAACACAGAATAAGGCAGAAGTAAAACTACAAATCTAACAACCTAATATGGTTTAAAACATAAAAGAGAGAAAACCTAAACTTAAACAGACATGTTATAATATAAACTAAACAAGAAAAACAAAGAAAATAGGAATCAAAACAATGACAAACAGAGAAAAAAGAAAAAGCTTTATACCTCAAAACACAAAGCTCCTTGGCTTGATTTTGACCATTCCCATAATTCAAATCTATTCACAATCAAATACAAAAGTGATTAGTAATCTTAAAATTCCAAGATCAAGGTTGGAAAAGGCCTCAATCAGAAAAATATTGACTTGAGGATGTTTTGTGAAAAACTCCCTCTTTGATTCATTATTTCTAGTGAATCTTGTGTTTCCCTTAGGATTTTTTGTGCATTTTAGAATGGCTCCCAGACAATATGGGATTCGTTCCAAAATCCATTTTTAATTTAGAAAAACTTGCCTTTCATAGTTTTCGTAACCCTAACATGCGTATGCATGCATGAAGCATGTGTACGCAGAGCTTGAGCATGCGTGCATATACGCGTGTATGCGTATGCATGCCTTAGGGTTTCCTTAGTCTTTATTTTCCAGAAATAGCTTATTTTATTCATAAAAAGAGTTATATTTTTCCTAAAATGTTTTCCTCAAGTCAATTTTAATCTAACTGGGCCCTAAACCTACTGTGGGCTTTAAAATTCCAACATCATTGGGGAATGGGGACCCGAGTCGTAAGGGTACAAAACGCGGTGTCTATAGATGCCCCTATTTTGATTCATGAGATTTGTTAATGGAATAAAAAGAATAAGACACAAAAAATTTTGTTTCGACATACGGCTTGAGCCTAACCTACGCACACCGCAAATAGTACGCATATGTGGGGCGGGGTGTAACTTCACAGAGTCCCATATGTCCGAAGTCCCACCTTTATTACTTAGGAAATGAGCAATGACAGGTTCACTATCCTAAAACCCATTTTGCCAATTGCAAGCAAAAGGCAAGTGACTCACTATCCTAGAATCGCTAAAAAGAAAAACAAACATGGCTAATAGCCACAACCATAAATCAAACAAACAAGGTGCTCTTATGAGCTTAAAATGATACACACACACACACACATATATATATATGTATATATATATATATATGGTGTCCACCTAGAGCTCTTCCCTCAAACTTCATCGTGTAGCTTGAGTTTCTAGGTAATACTTGTCTTCTATCTCCATTTCTACCTACTCTGATGAGGCTCTTGCCTCGGGATGACCTTGGCCTTTATCTCTATCTCTGTCTCCACCTCTTATATTGTTCTTACCTATTCAATTCCCTTGGGATATGTGCATAAATTTTGGCTTTCTTCTTTTCTGACTTGCATGGGATCTATGCCTGCATATTCAATTCTTAGAGGATATGTGTACAAGTTCTGTATTCTTCTCTTCTGACTTTAATGGGTCTTGTGCCTACATATTTAATTCCCAGAGGATATGTGCACATGCGTTTTATTCTTCTAACTCACAAGGAAGTCCATGGTGTGTGACCCATTGGGGAAAACAAATTTGTTGAGGAATGTGTTAGTGTCCCATGGGGGAGTTGTCTTGGTGATTTTGACTTACGAGGAAGCCTCTAATGGTGTGTATTCCATTGGAAAAATTCTCTTTTTCTCCTTCATGACTCACTGGGGAATTGGTATCAATTCTACTCACAAGGGAGTTTCCAAAATTCCATAGGGAAATCCTTTTCTTCATAACCCTTGAGGCAATTGCCATTATGCCTTGGACCCTCAGTGGAGTTCTCCATGATACTTGGGAAAAACTATGTATTTCTAACTTACTGGGGTTTTGGTTGATGGTCTTAACTTAGGAGGGAGCTGCTATTGTGATTTCCAATTCCCTAAGGGATGTTCTTGAGGGTATTTCTATAATTTTTGGATGAAATTTTAAATTTTCCTTTTGCATTTCATACCTTCTAGGAGTCCACTAGGGATATTCTAAAAATTTGATTTTTTTTTTTTACTAAACTACACGTAGTTTTAGTAGGGAGGCCTAAACTACATATAGTTTAGCCACTAGTGCCTTCCCGCCTCTTAATATTTTCATAACGGTTACCAATCGTTTCTATTTCTTCTCATTCTTCATTTTCTTCACCCTTCACTTCCTCTTCCTCTCTACGAAAACCCCCTCTGCCTTCTCTCATTTCTTCATTCTCACAATCTGATTCTCTCTTCCTCTCCCAAACTCTCTCAAATCCTCCCATCTCTTCCCATGGCGCCCAAGTCCAAAACCAAGAAAACCACCTATGTGATTTCCAGTGATCTGTTCAACCTCACTCACTGGAATGGGGCTGTAAGGCTAAATGAGTCTCCTCCACTGATCTACAGGCCACAAAAACGTTTCTTAGAAGGTGCAAGGACTGAATCAGTAAGTTTTTCAAACTTTTCTTATTTTCAAGTTCTGCTCTGATCTTCCATTTTAATCCATTTTTAGACTTATAAATGCTTGGGTTTTGTTGTGGGATGGGTTTAAATGAAAACCTAATGTCTTAGGAAGGGTAGGTGAATGTTTAGGGTGAGTTTTGATCAAAAGTTGGCTAAAAATGTCGAAGAACACTCTCTGTCTGTGTTCCTGCATCCGCATGTATTGGGTCTACGTACGCTGCTTGTATTCATGCATATGCATACTTACTCTTGTGTATGTAGGCTGTGTTCATGCATATGCTTTCGTGTTTTTCAATTCAGATGGACTCATGTTCCAATATGCGTACGCATGCAAGGACCCTACGCACGCATGCGCGGACTTGCGAGCATATGCTGGCACTCAGAAACCCTAATTTCAATATTTTTGATTCTTTTTCATTTATTTCCTTATCCAATGGTGATTCTCATGTCCTCTTTTCATCTTTTTGTAGGTCTTAGCTCCTTTTTTAGGTAGGGGTAGCACCGGTTATATATTTTCTTGGTACAGAGCCTTGGCTGATGACAGAAAGGCCTTGGTGCGCACAGTCGGTTTCTAGCCCATCCTTCATTTGCTTCCAGAGAATCATGCCAGTGGCATCTTGGTGCAATCACTAGCCGAGAGGGAGATGACCATGACTCCCTATGATTTTCATTAAATGATTGGGCTTTGATGTGATGGGTCGATCATTAACTTGGAGGGTGAATCGGGCATACAGTTGGGCATTGAGAATCAATCATTTTATTATCTTTGCTTATTGTCTTTATTTCTTTTTTCTTTGCCATGTAACTTTTGCCCATGATGTTCTTGTGGGAATTTTCACCATGCCCATAGTCTTTTCCCCTATCTTTGGCCTAGATCACCCTTTTGTGTTTTCAACCTAATGGGATTTCTTTGCCTTAACTTTTGCCTAGGCCGCCATTTTTTTGGGTTTGCAACTTAGCAGGCTCTTCTTTTTGCTTTTTCAAATGTTATACTTTTGGAGTCTATCCAGGTTGATTGGGCGAAGCATCTCTTCCCCATCCAAATATATAATTCTTCTAGCACCTCCTGACTTGATTTTCTTGATAATAAAAGGCTCAGACCATCTTGGCTTCATCTTTCCTTTTGAATTGAAAGTCTCGTCTCTAAGTACCTTTAGGATTAGATCTCCTTCCTTAAGGTTTCTAGTTTTCATCTTCCTGTTAAATGCTCTAGCAATCTTCCTTTGATAACCTTGTGCATGGTATTGTGCTCTAGTTCTCTTTTCATCTATCAAATCCAACTGTTCATATCTTTCCCTCATCCATTCTTCTTCTAGGACCTTGGTTTCTACTAGCACTCACAAAGAGTGTATTTCAACCTCAACGAGAAGCACTACTTCATTCCCATAAGGCAAATGGAAGCTTCTCAGCCCAATCCTTGTATGTCACTACCATCTTGGCTAGGATATTCTTGATATTCTTATTGGCTTCTTCTATGGACCCATTGGTCTGTGGTCGGTTTGGTAAAGACTTGTGAAGCTCAATGTTGTATAACTCTATGATCCTTTGAACTTCCCCTTCAAAGTGGGAACCAATATCCAAGATGATCTTTTATGGTACCCTAAATTGGCAAATGATGTTGTTCTCTATGAATTGAGCCATATGCTTTACTTTTAGTACAGAGTAAGAGGTCACCTCTACCCACTTGGTGAAGTAGTCAATCACCACTAGGATGTACTCGTGCCTATTTGAGGCTGTTGGGTTAAGAGAGCTTAACCCCAGTTAATTAATTCAATTACCCAAGTTGATTAATTAGGTTAAATTGCATGCAAATTGTGGAGGCACCAACAAATCACCAATTAAACTAAATGCAACGAAAATTAAATTGACATGGTGATTTGTTGAAAAATAGGAAAACTTTTCGCAAGGCAAAAATCCCACCAGGTGAATTTAAGGTCACCACTCCTAAGTGGTTACAAGTATAAGGAATCTTACCACTACCCTGGCCTATCTTGAAATACCAACCTACAGTTGAACCTTCACTCTAATACCTAATTGGACTTGATCTTGTAGTAGCCTTATTTCCTTTGTTGCACAAATCTCTAATCTGTGACTAACTCCTTTGTACAAATCCCAGTACGTGACTAACTCCACATCAACCCTTTGATTGTTGTAGTTGATTTGCAACAGTTTCACATAGAAACACCAATAAGATCTTCAATGTTGGTGCTAAAGAATTTGCTTGGTTACAGAACCCAAAGGCATACAAGAAACGTAGCAAGAACTCTTTCTTTTGTAGGAGGAGGCTAATGTTTCAAAAAGAAAACATTATGAAGCTTTCTAGGGTTAGGGTTAGGCTCTACCATTCCAATTAGGTTTACACAAACCTTAGGCTTTCCCAGTCCTATAAGGATTATACAAACCCATAAAAAAATAGCCTTTTAGAATTAAAATGTTGTAGGCTACATCAAAAATCCTGTAAGCTCAATAGATGAAGAGGTATCGAGACAGGTATCGAGCTTCAATAAATCTCGATAGACTGGTAGGTATTGAGAAGGTATCGAGACTTGCAGATTTTAGCAGTTCTTGAGTAATCTTCATATCTTCAATGTAAACACTTATGATTATCATCTTAAACCTACTTAGATTTACTCAAATACAAGTAAAATGTGTTTTATCATAGGATATGCCAATTACATAAAAATATGAACCTAACATCTCCCCCTTTGGCAATCCGTGACAAAACCACAAGAGTACATTGAATGTCCTAGAATACATTCTACACAAGATTAGAAAAAAATAAGCCTAGTCTAAAGGATCTAAAACCTTGGAAGTTGCTGCAAGAAGAAGGCTCGGAATCTTGACTTGGCTGTAACCTGTCTTTCTTGAAAGGCACTAAACAAGATGCATTTAGGTACCATATGGAAAACAATGACAAGATAAATAAACAAGCACAAGGAAAATTTTATTCACAATGCTAGCAGAATAAACAACAAGAATATCTCAACAAAGCACTCGAACCAAAGCACAAAGATACACAACTCAAAATATATCAATATCAAAGTGTATCACACTAATTCTCCCCCTAAGTTAGCTACATCAAAATGAGTGACTTGGGTGCTGATCATCTTCTTATAGTAAGGAGGCTTAAGGTTGTCAATAAACCATTTGATCATCTCATTTTCCATCATGGGGGGTTGCACTTGTGCGGTTAGCTCACGCCACCTTTGGGCATATTCTCGGAAAGACTCCCCACTCTTTTTCTCTATTCTCATAAGGACCATGCGGTCGATGGCTATCTCGGTGTTGAACCTATAGTATTCCAGGAAAGAGTTGGCCATTTCCCTCCAGCTAGAGGTCTTTTCGAGTATCACTTACCATGTGGCCGCGGGGCTGGTCAACCTATCAGGGAAAATCTGGCAAAGCAAAGGGTGATTATCCCTATAAGGAGCCATCTTCCTACAGAATATGCACAAGTGCACGCAAGGATCCTCAATACCATCATACTTGACGAACTCTGGTGCCTTGAACTTAGGAGGCATATTAACCTGAGGGAAGTTGGTCAGACTGTCTAGATCAACACTTCTATAGGTGCTAGAGCCCTCTATGATACGAAGCTTCTTAGCTAGAGTTTCCACTTGGCTCTTGACTTGGCCATACCCAGATTTAGGGGTCTTATCCTTAGAAGGATCTATTTCTTGATCATTGACCTGGGGTGGTATATTGTGGCCCTGATCCTGTTCTGGTGGGGGCTGATTTTCATTTTCGGTTTGGGGACCTCCTTGACTATGACTATAGGCGTTCTGTCCTCCTCCTAAAACTAGTTGTTGCATCATACGCATCATTTCTACCATTTTCTCCTTCAGAAGAGCAATTTCCTAAGCATTTTCCTCATGGGGAGAAGTACCATTAGTAGACATCTATCTTGTGCAAGACCTAGTGACGATGGGATCACGACGTGGTGGTAGCTTAGATTGTTTCCTTTTAGCAATTTTTAGCAACCTTTTGTCCGGAGAAAGAGTAGGAGGTGAAAGAAACGGGGTGCATTTGACAATGTGGAAACACAACACCAAAATCTAGTTAGTTTATGTCCTTGTTGTTTAACACGCACCTACCATTTTTAGAAAAATTTGGCTTTGCACCCTTGATGTGAGATTAATGCATGAGAATAGCAAGTAACCGAAACTTTCATGACATGTTGGACAACGCAGGACGGGCCCTGCTTTTGATTACATGGAAATAGAATGCTTGTACAAGGTTTTCTTTTACAATGCTAAGTTCAATGGCTCCAACAATGGGCCTTTTACAATACAAGTAAATGCAATTACGAGGAAAAGCTCGACTTCTGAAAATGTGGACTTCTTGGGGAAGCTCTTGCACACTTGGATCTCTTGGTAACTTAGACGACATGGATCTCTTGGTAACTTAGACGACATGAATCTCTTGGACCTTTCGATCTTTTGAGGGAGCCCTAGGACTCTTGACATCTTGGTGATTTGGACCTCTTGGCAGTTTGGATCTCTCTTGGGAGAATTCTTGAACTCATGATGTCTTGGGATTCTTGACAGTTTTTTGGTTGGATTTCCACCTGGGGAGTTTTGGTTACTTGCCACAAATTTTATCTTTGCACAATTAGGTGACGGAACCATTTAATGTATGCATGAGTGCCCTTGTAGGGTTGTAAACCCTTAGGGATGGGGTATGATCTACCATGTACAAGCAACAGGGTTGCTTTCCCTAAGGATTTAACCATGGATGCTATGCAAGCAAGATAGAAAGAACCTGGAGTAGAGCACAATCTCTTTGGCGCAAGCAAAAAGGGGGCACTTGTTGCAAAACACTTTCCCTTGACCTTTAGTCCTAAAAAGTTGTCCTTTCCTAGGCTTGGATGTTCACTCTTTGGGCTTTTCCAAGTCCTTATAGGCTCTAGGCTTGATCTAGTTCTCACAAGTTTGACATAACTAGGCCAACTATATGAAAAAGCTTAACTGGTAGGTTGTTCCTATCCTAGGGGGACTCAATCCCCATACCTATCCCTTCATGGAAGTTGTGGGGTAGGAAGGATTGAGGGGGCCTTTTCAGCTACTCCTATCCACCCATGGACCCAGAAGTGCCTACACATTGCCGATGTTTGTGTCAAGGCATCTGCAGATGGGGTGATGAAATCCCCAAAGAGATGTGACTACGCTAGCAGTGCAGAGCCCGAGTTCGGCTTAAAAAGGCTGTATATGTCATGCAATCCTTATTGAAGGGGAAATACTTTCGGAAAAGGATTTTTTTGCTCTTTTGAAAATAGTCCACTAGTAAAAGCCTTTTTCAAATGGAAAGCCCTGAAGGCCAATGCCAATTTCTATGTTTTTGAAAGCCAATGTCCAAAGATTATGGTTTTATCAAAGGCTCTAAAGGCTAAACTCTCATCGATCCCTAGTGGAGTAGCCAGTTTGTCCATGCCGCCGCTAGGCCTTCGTTCGAGCACCCACCGTGGCGATACTCCTGCATATGCGAGGCCCATTGGAGGCCCTTCTCGATGATCAGTGTGGTTCGCACAGAGCTTTGGGTGCTCTCTCTCTTGGTGGAAGAAGGTATTTGTCTACCTTTGGAGGTGTGGCAGGAATCTTGGCAAAGTTTTAGGTGACTACCAAAGGTAAGTGAAGTTGCCACCAATCATTGGGCATTTCTAAGGTGTGATTGGTCTCGTGTTTCTAGTTGATTACGTGTGGAGAAGATGTTAGGCATCCTACAATGCTTGTCCAAGGATAGTCCATTGTTTTGATAAAACCTTAATTTTCAGAGATTGGCAGTAAAAAAACATGATTTTGGCATTGGCTTTTGGGGCTTTGCATACATGGGGGGCTTTGAGGTTTGGCTTTTGAATGGGTGTGGTCCTAATCTATGCTTTCCTAAGGCATTCGGGCAAAGTCTCAGATTTCCACAGCAAAAATCCAACGACTTGTCACCTTACTTTCGTGGCAAAAATTAGGCATCGCTTTGCCTAAGGTGACATGGGCTATAACATTCACACCGAAAGGGGGGAGTAGGTATATATCTATATACATCATGCACAATATAAGCACATAGAGTAGGAAAGTAAATGCCTACATCCCTAGAGCATGACCTAAAATATAGGTGCAGGAAAGTAAACAGGGGTCACCATACTCTAGAGATGAGGATGAATGATACACGGCATGATACACCTAATACAACCTATCTAAGAGAGAAAGGAGGGAGGAAGGAATGGGGTTCAAAAGAGTACATAACCAAATGGGAGAGGCTAGATCCATAAACCTACTGAACATAACCGCTTGGCTTATATCCACATGCCTTCATCCTCGCCCCTTTTGCTTATGCCTGGGAGACCGTGGCCTAACTCCATGCGTCTTCGCTTCCTGTGTGTACATGCAAAGGCAAAGATAAGAAACCAGCAGACAAGTAATGGAAGGAAAAGATGCAAAGAGCATATGAAAGAGGCATAAAGCAGATAAGCAAGATAGACATGGCAAACAAAGAAACAAGAAAGCAAGCAAACAAGCGAGAAGGCAAACAGGTAAGAAAGCAAACAAAAGGTGGTGTCTGCGAGGGACAAATGTAGGTTTGGATCAAATGTCCATAACTTCATTATGTTGAAGCATGGACGACACACTAGCAAGCAAGACTCATGCATGGACATGTGAACAAGCGTGTAAAGATGCATAGAAAGCCAATGGGTGGCACAAACAAGCATGGTAAGCATAGCATTGCGCAGAGCAGAAAAGGGAAGGGTACGCACGGAGCAACCCGGCATCCAAAGATGCCTCCCAAATGGTTACATTCGAACAAGGCCTCATAGGCATCAGATGTAACCACACAAGGTGAAGCCCGTGGAGGGCAGCAAACATGGCAAAGCCTAGAACAAAAGAGGCTAGCACAAGCATAAAGCATAGAAGCAAGCAAACATAGACATGGAAATAAGATGATCCAAACCTTTTGATGTAGGCCTTGGTGTATGGACGATGACGAAGACCATTGGGTCTAGATCAAGTCCTAAACATTAGGCCAAAACACAAGAAAATGCTATAAAAGGAACAAAAGGGCTACAATAGCATATGGCATGACAAACAAGGTCTAGGCCAAAGCAAATAAACATGGCGTGAAGCATGCAAGCACATAGATGATGGCATAAAGCATGTAGAGAACATCGGTCTAAGCATGTAAACACACCGATCTACACATATAAGCATGGAAATATGCATGTAAGCATGTAAATGTATATCTAAGCATGTGGATGTAAGCATAAAAGCATGGAAGAACACAAATCCAAGCATACAAGCATGTGAAGGCATAGACATAGGCATAGGAGCATAGAACATGCATACAAACATGTAGATCTAAACAAGGCATGACCGGAGACATAATATCAAGCATATGAGCATGTCGACCCAAACATCAACACATAGGAAAGAAGGATCTAAACATGGCATAAAGCATAAAGCATGTAGAAAAGGCAACTAGCACATGATGGAAATAAACTAAAGACATGCCAGAGGCAAAATAAAGCAAAGAGCATGCTAGATAAAGCAAAAAATCATGTTATTATGTAAAAAGAGCCTGATAAATGCTAGAAAAAGATTTAGAAGGTTAGGGTGTGGATAGTAGCTAAAAAGCCACGTCCCCACCCCTAAACCCCAAATCCAAGGTGTAGAACCAAGGAAAAGAAGATTGGGTATAAAAACAACACCTTGTATTTTTGGTGAAGAAGGAAGAATCAAAAGGCTTCGATGTATTTTTTGTGTGTTTTTTGTGTTTGGAAGAGAGGGAAAATTTTTAGAAGATGTCCAGGTAGAGAGAAAAACCCCATAAACGTCTTTTTTTTTTTTGGTTTGGAGGTGCTTGGGGCCTTTTATACCCTCAGCAGGCTTTACGAGGTGATGACCCTTGTAGGGCCGCCACCTGTGAAGCTTCTCAAACGGGGTTGATCTTGACCACCCTGAAAAGATCTTGACTTCCAGTTTCTACCTGATCAATGCACCTCTCTAATCAATGCACTGATCTTGAAATTGGAGTTAGAACGGCCGAGATATCATGAAAACCGAGTTAACGCACTGATCAATGCACTGATCTTGACTTCCAGTTTCATGATATCTCGGCCGTTCTAACTCCAATTTCAACTCATGAGTAGTCACTGGAATAGGAATTTGATAATCTTCGCAATGGTGTTGGGTTCAACCAGTTCTGACACCCAGATTAAAATTAGGGTTTTTAGGCCCACAAAGAGTTAAGTCCAGGTCAAACTTGCTGAAAATCTCCGAGAAGCTCGGGTTTGATGTAAAACCATGAAAAATATTATTTTGTGAGGATTTTGACCTTGTTTGACTTTTGGTCAACACAAGTTTGACTGGGGCATTTTGGTCATTTTGGCTGAAAGAGGCACTTTGATTGCTCCAGTGTCCGAATGGGTTGCGCCACATCAATCTAGCTGTTCTCATGGCACCATGGAGAGAAAATAATATTTTTGGATTTTTCGGGGTCCAGCACACAAATCAAGGGTGGAAAAAATACGGTCATAACAGCACTAATGGCATTAATGCATGATCATGTTATATGTATGTTCATGGTATTAAGAAAAGGAAGGAAAAACTAATCTAGCATGTTAAAGCAAACAAGTATTTAAACGGAGGAACTGAGACTTAAAAAGTGTAAAAAGGAACAAAACAGAGTCATATAATGGAAGAGAAACATAGAAACAGAAGCAAAAAACTCAGATTAGGGTTTCTGGGCATGATTGTGCGTGCGCATACATAGGCCTGTGTACGTAGGCCAGTTGTATGCGTATGTATACTTCAAGCTTGTGCACACATGCAGAAGCATACACATGCAGACTCGCCCTAAACCCTAACCCAGAAATGCAAAAACGTAGAAAACAGAATAGAACTTAAGTCTAGCAACCTAATATGCATAAAATCATAAAGCAAAGAGAACCTAAGCTAAACAAACATGTTATCATATAAAGAAATAAAAGAAACAAGGAAAATAGAAAGATTAAATCAAGAAAATGTAAAGAAATGAAAAAGAAAAGCTTAGAACTCAATACCTCAAACAAGAAGTTTTTAAACCTTGATTTTGACTGTTCCCCTCAATCAATCTATTCACAATCAAATATAAAAGTGATTAGTAATCTTAAACTTGAAGGATCAAGACCAGAAAGGTTCCCAATAAAAAAAAAATTGACTTGAGGATGTTTTGTGAAAAACTCCATCTTTGATTCACTATTTCTAATGAATCGTAGGTTTTCCCTTAGGATTTTCTTTGTGTTTTGAAAAGGTGCCATGTATGGATTTATATAGTGAGAAAATAGGGGCTTAGAATGGCTCCTAGTCGATGTGGGGTTTGTTCCAAACCTAAACATTAATGCAAAAAACTTGCCTTTCATAGGTTTCTGAAACCTTAGTTGCGTGCGTAGGTCCATGCCTACGTACACAGGTTTTGGCCTTCGTATGTAGGCTGAGGATTTCCTTGGCCTTTTATTTCCAAAAATAGATTTATTTGCTCATAAAAAGTTATATTTTCCATTTTTTCAAAAGTCAAAAGTCAAGTGGAGACCCTAACTGAGAAAATTCGTATCATAGAAGGCTCCGACATCTAAGAAAGTGTTGATCTAGATAGTCTGATCAATTTCCCTCGGGTCACTATGCCCCAGGTTCAAGGCACTTGAGTTTGCCAAGTATGATGGCACTGGAGATCCTTGCGCCCATCTGTGCATGTTCTTTATGAAGATGGCATTGGAGATCATTACGCCCATCTGCGTATGTTCTGTATGAAGATGGCACCCTATAGAGACAATCAACCATTACTCTGCTAGATTTTCCTTGATAGCTTGACTAGCCCTACGGCCACCTGGTATGTGAGATTGCAAAAGACCTTTAGTTGGGGAGAGATGGCCAATGCATTTTTGTAGTATTATTGGTTTAATATTGAGATAACACCTGATTGCACATTTCTTCAGAGGATAGAAAAGAAGCGCGGGGATTCTTTTCATGAGTATGCCCAAAGTTGGTGCAAGCTATCTGTCCAAGTGCTTTCTTCTATGATGGAAGATGAGATGATCAAATGGTTCATCGATAGCTATAAGCCTCCTTATTATGAGAAGATGATCAATGCCTAAGTCATTCACTTCGCAAGCCTGATTCCTACTGGGGAGCGTATGGATAAGGGTATTAGAAGCAAGAAGATAGTCGATCCTAAGGCTTTGAGTTCTATGATAGAACAATAGGTAAAAAAGGTGATCGGGCATAAAGGGAAGGAAGCCAATGTTCATGTGATTGACAAAGTGCCTAAAGGGCCCAAGGGTGTTACTTCTGCTTATGCAACCCCAAATGCCCGACCTTATTAGCAATAGGTTTAGCCAGCCTAGGCACCTTACCAAGCATTCAATCAGAGGGAAAGGCCTGATTCACCTCGATATCGAAAGGCAGAACCACAAAAATTCACTCCTTTGCCCATGCCCATGGCAGAGCTTTATGCTTTTCCTTTGGAGAAGAAGCTAGTGACTCCAATTTTCATGAGACCCAGGAGATGGTCCTCCTCTACCCGGTTTTGATCCATCCAAGAGGTGTGAACACCATTTTGGAGCCGAGGACATGCCCTAGAAGAGTGTGCACATTTGATACACCGAATCTAGGATCTCATCGACAACAAGTTAGTACAGTTCGACAACATGGCTAGGCTGAATGTCATCACTAACCCCTTGCCTCCTCACCAAGAAGGGAACATGAATGCTATCTTTATAGTGGAGGAAAGGATCCCTGATTTCTCATCCCCTTCATTCCCTTGAAATCCATGTTGCAAGCCGTAGCCCAAGAAAGTCACATTGTTATCGAAAACATAAAAGCTCCAAGTTCTGACTGGGGAGTCTAGTCATTCTATGATAGTGGGGACCGACATGCCCTGTTTGATTGTAGAGTGTTCCGAGCACAAGTCCAGAGTCTAGCTGACCATGGTATCATCCAGATCAAAAGAGAATCAATGCAAAGAAATGATTGCATGGCAGCCAAAGATTATAGAATCACCTATGGATTCAGAGGCACTAGCTCTAAAGAAAGGACAAGCCATGCTAGCCATCGAAGGCTTTATTCCTCTAGTCTTGGCATTACCTACAGTCACAGAGCCATCTCCATGATTTATCCAGAAGGGAACCCTTGTTGTCCTCACTATTCAAGGTTTCGATCCTCTAATTTTGCCAAAGCCAATCCAAGGAATCTCTAGGGTCCTGGCCCACAAACTTTAGAAGCTACGCTGCCCAACCCAGTCATCATCAGTCAAAAGATGTTCTCCCTCGTGCCAAATCTGCAGACTTAAGAAGGTGTGGTCATCCATATGCTGAAGCCCTTCCCTTACCAAGATAGCCATCGTGTCCTATGGAAATATGTTGTGACTTTGATTTCCACCCGAACTGGAAAGGAAGAGATTTGTTCTAATATTTCTTCAGGCCTAGCTGAACTCAGTAGGAGTGGTTGATGTTATACTCTTAAGGAACTAGAAAAGAGGAGGAAAGAGATTAGCAAGAGCATAGCCGAGCCAGTTAGGAATAGGGTCACCACTGAAGAAGCCAAGGAATTCTTCAAAACCATTTGAAAGGCCGATTATAGTGTGATTTAGCAGTTGAACAAATCTTGAGCTCAAATTTCTATTTGAGCCCTGTTGCTATCTTTCAAGGTCCATTGTGAAGCTCTATTGAACGTGTAGAAGGAAATGCATGTTCCTAATGGTATTACAGACTCCTCCTTCGAGGGTATGGTATCATTGGTGTTGCCCATGAACCAAGTGTCATTTTCAGAAGATGAATTGCCTCTAAATGGTAGAGATCACACCTTGGCCATGCATATCGTAGTCAAGTGTGAAGACATGATTGTCGTAAAGGTGTTAATCTACAATGGATTAGCCTTAAAAGTATGCCAAATGGCCATTCTTGAGCACCTAAAGGTGGATACGTCTCTTATTAAACCTAGCACTATGATCAACAGAGCCTTCGACAGCATGCTTCGAGAAGTGCAAGGCGAAATAGAGCTAATGATTGAGACCGGCCCAAGATCCTTCATGGTCAACTTCCAAGTGATTAAGGTTGACTCTCCATACAACATGCTTTTAGGGAGACCCTAGTTGCATACAGCAGGTGTTGTCGCATCTACCCTCCATAGGAGACTCAAGTTCATCTCTGAAAATTAGTTGATCACCATTATGGTTGAAGAGAACATAACTATCTTCTAGGAAACATCTATCCCCTACATTGATGCCAACGCCTTCCCTGAAGTGTCTTTTCATAGCTTCGAGCAGTTCTAATGGCTACAAAGGAAATGCTCAAGTTTGGTTACAAATTAGGCTAAGGCCTCGGAGCCGTAGGACATGGGAGCCCTACTCTCATTGAACTCTTAGATAACAAAGGAAGGTTTGGCTTGGGGTATGAACCCACTCATAAAGAACTCTTTCAAGCTTCCAAAGGCAAGAAGAGGAAGTGTGACACTTCAAGTATGTCTACTCCCTATATCAGAACCACTTTTTCAGACCCAGTCGAAGTCATTATGCCACAACCTTTCAAGGAATTGGAAGATGAAGAGTCTGATCTTGCTTACATTATTTGGCTTTGTCCCAAAGAGTTCTTTGTGAACTTTATCATATCTCCCGAAGATAATCTAAATTCTACTATTTGACTAGGGATGCCATGTGAGGCAGCAGGCCTTTGGACCATCAAGCCTTGCTTTATGGTTGCACTGGTTGAGTAAGGAGTATTCCATCATCGAGTGATTGGGCCTTTCGATCACCCAAGAGGGATGGAATAGCATATCTAGTCAATTATAAAGATTTGAATCGGGCAGCCCGAATGATAATTTTCCCTTGCCTCATATTGATACCCTGATTGATAACACTGCAACCAACATGTTCTTCTTCTTTATGGATGGATTCTCAGGTTATAATCAGATCAAGATGGCTGAAGAAGACAAAGCCAAAGTAGCATTCACCACTCATTAGGGAACTTACGCCTATGATGTCATGCCGTTTGGCTTGAAGAATGTTAGGGCGACCTACCAGCGGGCCATGGTAACCCTGTTCCGTGATATGATAAACAAGGAGATTGAAGTCTATATGGATGATATGATTGCCAAGTCGCATGATCCTAGAGATCATTTGATAGATTTGAGAAATCTATTTAAGCGCCCTAGTCAAGTATAGGTGAAGGCTTTAACCCTAACAAGTGCATCTTTGAAGCCAGAAAGGAATTGAAGTGGACCCAGTAAAATTCTAGGCCATTAGGGACATGCTTGTGCCGAAAAGCAAGAAACAAGTTCAAAGCTTCTTAGGAAGGATCAATTACATAGCCTACTTTATAGCACAATTGACCGCAACGTGTGATCCCTTTTTCAAGCTCTTAAATAAGGGTACAAAGATAGAATGGATAGATGAGTGTCAAGCAGCCTTTGACAAGATTAAGCAGTATTTGTTGAACCTTCTTATTTTGGTTCCCCTAACACTGAGACATCCATTGATTCTCTACCTAGCTGTGCAAGAAGCATCCATGGGTTGCATGTTAGGCCAATTGAATGAACTCGATCAAAAAAAGAAGGTGATCAACTACTTGAATAAGAAGTTTACCAGCTATGAGATCAATTATATCACCATTGAGAAGATGTGTTGCACCCTAGCATGAGCCTCATGCAAGTTATGGCTATATATGTTCTACTTCACCACACGGTTGATTTCTCGCATGGATCCTATCAAGTAAATCTTTGAAAAGCCCGTCCTCATAGGGAAGATCTCCTATCGACATATGTTGCTATCCGAGTCTTGAGCCCAAGAAAATCCATGCTCAGATTTGAAAGAATTTGGTGTTCTGATGCAAATTCTATAGAAAATCTAAGAAAAAGGGTAGGAGAAGACCCTAGAAATTGTAGACCAGAATGTGGAAAGTCTAGGGGGGCCATCTGCTTTTAAGCATGCTTCTCAAGGTTGGCGCACCTACAAGGGCAACTGCACCTTGAGACACATGCCAAGGTTTTTCAACCCCCCTAGCATAAACCCACATGTATTCTAAAATTAAATCCAATGAATGGAGGGTTTTGGCAGCTCCAGAGCGAAGATTCCCACGATTTTTGCGCTAATAGTGGTGCATAATAGGTTCAACAGCAAACTTGCCTTTCAAAATATTTTTTCATACGACTGAGACCACACAAAGCCTACACTGGGGTATCCTGAAATATCTTGAACCTCATTTTCAAAGCCTGGTTCACTCGGTTCAAAGGTCGATTTAGCCCTTGTCGTCAAGACATGTAAAGGGACAGTGCCAAGGCTATTCCCAATCACCAATAGCAGTCCATCCTACATGGCATGAAGATTGCAATGACCATTTCCCCAAGGGAACTCTTTACAAAGCATAGGCTGATTCAACTATTAACTGAGACGATCAATGCATTTCGACGCATGGCGAATCCAAAATCACACTAGGGAAATCCACGATCATCATTAGGGTTGTCAAGGAACCCATATTGTCCAATACAATTCGAATCTCGCTTCAAGTCAGTTGATCATTTTAGAACCATGCAATACCCTACAATGGGGTAGTTTATTTTGTTTGGTTCAGTCCACTTTCGACTAGTCAATATGCTCAAGAACGGGTCCATCCCTCCAGGAACCTTTCCTCTCACGATAAGAACTACATAAAACCTACAGTTTTATTTTATGAGGTCTTTCCTCTCTCCTTATCCCTCAGCGGGTTAATCAAACATTAGATTTTATCGGAAAATCTATGAAAATACGATGTGATGCAAAGTGACCATAGTCGTGCAACCGGCTTCTAAATGCTAAAGTTCTATTGGCATACAAGTAAGACCTACCAAGAGGCATTGTTCATCATACATTAGGAGCCTACCAACAGGCAAAATCTAGAAGCATACATGTAAGACCTACCAAAAGGCAATGTCCAATCATACATCAAGAGCCTACCAAAAGGCAATATCATACATCAGGGCCTAGTATGGGGCAATATAATACATACATATCCAACCCACCAAGGTAAACTGATTTGTATTTTCATTAAATACATATTTGAAAATTCTTCTTTTTACACAAAATTGCAGAATTTGAATTTTGAAAGAAACGATTGAAAGTTAGCTTGAATTATTTTCCTTTTTTTAATATGTGATGCATGCATAATGAATTTCTCTCATGAATGTGAATCCTCCTTCAAAATTCCTTTATATTTTCTTTACAACAACAAATCTAATTTTTTTTTTACAAAAGAAATCTCATTTTTTTTTTTACACAATAAAAATAGATATGATATATATATATATATATATATATATATATATATATATTTTAATAAAAGCAGATCTGATTTTTTTACATTGAGATAGAGAAGTCTCTCAATTGCCCTAGGTTCTGAGGTAGAGAAGCCCCTTTGTTACCTTCCATTTAGATTAAGGTAAAGAAGCCTCTTTGTCGCTGCAATTTAAGATTGAGATAGAGAAGCCTCTCAATTGCCCTAGGTTCCAAGGTAAAGAAGCCCTTTGGTTACCTTCCATTCAGATCAAGGTAAAGAAGCCCCTTTATCGTCACAATTCAAGATTGAGATAGAGAAGCCTCTCAATTTCCCTAGGTTCCAAGGTAGAGAAGCCCCTTGGTCATCACATGTCACAAACTGAGATAGAGAAGCCTCTCAGTCTCCCCAGATTTCAAGATTCATTTCAAAATTATCAGTTGTCAAGTAGATAAAGTATTCACAATTCTCATTTTTTTCAAAACAACAAAACACTAGTTCTATGTTCCTAGATTTTAGGTTCGAGGGCTAGGTAATCTTTGAAAAGTAATCCTTGATTAAATCATGGCTGCTAAAATCAATGTCTTGTTTACATTGACATTCGCTTTGCAAGCTCTGCCAATAAGGGGCATTTTGTAGACAGTCGATTTTGCACCTATAATTTAATCTTGGAAGATGGCTAGAGTGACCATTCATATACCCAAAATTTGGAGTTGCATTACATGCATTAATTCATTCATTGCATAGCATAAAAATTATCTTGATATTCCAACGCTCCTGACGGTATGTCCAATTTCCAAGTCGGACCATCGGATTGAAAGATACCACGTGATCAATTTTGCACGGTCTACATGCATTTTGTTTAGGTGGAGTTGATCACGCATGATTAATTCAAATTAATTCCTATTGGTTAGAAAATTAAAATTAATTAAATAATTTTGTGATTGGTTGTTAGTTAGTGTTAAAAATAGGCTTGCTTGCATGAGAATAAAGTAGATAATCAGATGACAAAAAATTGTGGATAATCAAGTTTTTTTGGAATATTTATTTACAAGATAATTATCACTTTAAAGACTTGAATATCAAGAAAAAGGGATTAATTTTTAGAATACGGATTAAAAATGCATCTAGGTACGATTCCCGGCTTAAAAATCCTCAAAAAAGGAGTCCAAACTGGAGCAAAATTCAAACACAGACCTGGCACCCAAGAGGACCATTTGGCACTCTTGGAGTGCCGATTGGCCTAAATTTGCGGCTCGGTCTGGTGACTTCCTAATTAAGATAAAGCCTATCTTTTTAGACTTTTTAGAGATAAGGATGCGTTCCAATTCTTATTTGATCTCATTCAGCATCCCAACCTTAATAAATAGAGGAAACAAATCAGAATTAAATGCTCCTCTCTTCTGACTTTTCAATTCCCCTTACGTTAAAGACGTTCTGGAGGCTTTTGCTTTAGAAACTTCATTTTTGTAAGTAAGGTATTTTAGACCTCAAAGATGTGAACAAACTTCTTTGATTTCTAAAATATTCATTCATCAAAAGAGCACGCTCATGCAAGAGGTATTCTATTTTTTCTTTTCTTTTTCCATTAATTAGTATGAAGCATGAATATGCTTAGTATGTTTTATGATGCCTTGTTCTTAATAAATAATTGCCATGCTTAGATACTTTGCTAGAATTTTCTTTGCATGTTCTTTAGATGATTGTTTATTGTGATTCTTTTTCTTAAATTTTGATAGGCCAAAAACGAATTGACCCCTTGTGATGAATTAATTTATTAATTAACCAAGTTTATTAATTAATCAAATTAACATGCAAAGTGCGTGGTAGCACAAACAAATCACCAAATAACTAAATATGCAATGGAAAATAAAAGACACGGTGATTTGTTTATGAATGGGGAAAACTTAACGGCAAAAACCCCACCGGGTGATTTTCAAGTCACCACTCTCGAAACACAACAAGCGGTTATAAGTAAAGGAATCTCAAGTACCTTACCAACTTACAGTTGAACCCTTACCCCAATACCCAATTGGACTTGTTCTGTAGTGACAGTTCCCCTTTCTAATGCATGGCTCCCAAGTACGTGACTAACCAATTGCGCGGATCCCAGTATGCGACTTCAATCACCAACTAAGAAGGTTGTTGGCTGCAAAGTTCTTCAGTTCATCCACATGATGAAGATCAAGAAGATGCTTGGTTACAAAACCCTACGGTGCACATACACAGCAACTTCTTCAAAAGAAAGAGATGAACTAGGGCAAGAACTTCGTCTCCGGTCACAATTTTCTTGAACAGAGTTTGCTCAATGCTTGTGCAACTTGTGAACTCTTTGATGGCCCTTAAAATAATCGTTTTATATGTTTAGGGTTAGAAGAAAAGAAGACCTAAACACATAATCACAGATTCCAAGAAATCAAATCAGAATTCTGAATTTCTTAAATCTCGATAGATATGCTATCGAGCAGGTGTCGAGCCACGGTCTAAACAGCTTCCTTAAACCTCGATAGATGCAGCTGTCAAGATAGCTATCAAGCTTTAATAATTTTGCACTTCTCAGCTTGTTTCTTGGACAGACTTGATGACTTTAACAGTTGATCTTGAAAATTTGTTTCTTGAAGTATTTGAACACATCCTAGAACTATCCAATCACAAGTAAAGTGCGTTTTGTCAAAGGATTAGACAATTATATAAAACCATGACATATGTTCTTAACATGTGAACCACTTATGTCCTAACAATCTCCCCCTTTGGCAATCCATGACAAAACCACAACAAACAAATGAACATATGAGAAAAGTCATAAATCACTCAACTCATTTTCACTTGTTGAATACAATAAAATCTATCCTAACACAAACTCTTGAAAAACTTTGCAAGAAGAGATTTTATGACAAGTAGACTTTGACAACCTATATTTTTGAAACACTTTAAACAAAACTCATCAAGGCATCTTAGTGTGAAACAGAAATAATAAATTGCATACAAGTAATATGAAGCATGTGTATAAAGGGAGAAAAGAAACAACACATGAAGGGGTAGGTGAAAGAAGAACATACATCAACATAAATAAGGAGATAAGTACAATGTATGTCTATAAATAGTCATAAGATCTTATGCACAAGAACAATGTCTAAAAAGGAATGAAGAGAAACAAAAAGATACATAATATCCTCACTACATCCCTCAGAACTCAACAACACTCCCCTTCACAAAAAGACCTATACTAACTCTCATAACCAAAACTACTCCCCATTTTTGTCACGAATGACAAAGGGTAAGAGTGTCAGGTAGACATCTCATCGGTAGAGCTAGCATCTCCATCATCATCATCTGAAGCATCCTCGTCCTCAGAATCAGAAGCCATGGGAGGAGGAGCTGAAGGAGTAGCCTCAGGAGCAAAACCGCCCATGGTTGCCTACCTTCTAGCAATGCGGCCAACACGGACATTCACCTAATACAATTCTGTGGAGAGTGTATCGAGGCGAGCATCCATGCGCTGAAGCTGCGCAATGATGTCTCCAAGAGTCACATCGCCCGAAGAAAAAGGAGGAGCGGATGTGGGTCGAGCAGAACGAGATGGAGTTGATCAGGAGGGAGGTGCAGAATCCTGCTGTTGTGACCTAAACTACGCCTCATTATGTTTTACGGTAGCGGCATCTATGGCACACATGAAGGTGAAGGGATCGGACGCGGGAAAAAGGACGGAGAAATGGCGTAAAATCCTCGTGATATCAAAAGGAAAGATGAGCTTATCATGAGACGCCGAATCCTAAAAAACATCTATCAAATACAAAATAAAGTGGGAAGGGAAGTCAATGGTAAGATGCTCAAGAAGGGATAACAAGAAACAAGCAGGAGACTCCATAATGGAGTTGTAGTGCGAGAGAGGATAAAGAACAAAGGTCATCACCATGTTCAAAAACCACGGGCGTTTTGCAAAGGCAGAAAGTGAATTGGCTCTCACCCCACTCTGAAGGACGCTTAGAGAAAGCGGACATGAGCTCATCCTTGGACATAGTCCTCAGATGCTCATAGGAAGGATAGTCGAGAAACTCTATCCTAGGAACCTTGAGCACATCCACAATAAGCTGCGGTGTGACAGGAATAGAAATACCTCTGACACGAGTAACGAAATGAGGTACAAAACGGTCAATACTGTGCATGTTGGAGTAGAACTCTTGAATCAACAAGAGAGGAAAAGTGACGGGCTTGTCACAAAGAGACTCCCATTCCCGACTGTGAATGACAGTGGGAAGGTCAGTGTTAGCAAAATGACCCAAAATGACTCGGCCCTCCGAAATAATGCCTCGTTGGGAAAAGTTCTCCAAAAATGCCTTGTGGGCATCATCATCACAGAATCGAAGAGAAAGAGGTGCATGATCAGAAAATGAAGAAGCATCAAAACAAAGAGGGTTCCGAGTCGGAGTAGATTTACGCTTAGGTGCCATAGACACGACTAACGTAAACAGAATGAGAGGGAGAGAGTGAAAAAGACAATCAGAAAAGTCCCAACATAGTTCGTAATAAGAAGAATATGTGAAAAGAAGTACATGTGCATGGAGAATGCATGAACATGTGACGTGCAAAGTAAATACATCATAGGCTCAGCCCAATCCAATCCTATCAGGACACAAAGAGATTGCACATGTCTAAATGCATGATAATACTATTATAATGCAAATGTAATGCAATGCATGAAGTTTTTAAGATCAAATCTTCAAAAACTAAGACAAAATTTAAAAAAAATCCCAAAACTTAGGTTTCAAAAACATGAATGCATGAAATGCAAGAGAATAGAAGCTTACCACGTGAAGAAAACTTGGTGAAGCTTGAAGAAACCTTGTAGAACAAATTTGAGGGAGAGAAGAAATTGTTTAGGAGAGAAAATAGAGATCAATCGAGAGAGAAATCGAGAAAATGACAGACGGATCGCACGAGGAGCTTAAATAGAACCTTTAGTAAATCTCGACAGATAAGGTGTTGATGAGGTGTCGAGGAATCTGTTGAGTAGGTGTCGAGAAAAACAACGTCGACAGATAATGTGTCGAGAAGCTGTCGAGGAATACAAACACCAGAAGCAAGAGATCAAGCTCGATCGATCCACCAAGTATCAAGAAGCTATCGAGGGGATATAAACTTTCTCGATTGATCCACAAGGTGTCGAGTTGCTGGTGAGATTGCGATAAGAAAAAGCTTAGGAAGCTCAACAGATAGCTAGCTATTGAGGATGTGTCAAGGAGGTGTCGAGCCAACTTTTCAAAACAGTTTATTGAGAAGAGAAAAACACAGACATAAATGCAATCAAGCATGCAACTCAACCAATGATCCAAACAACATATTATGCTTTCAAAAACATCTCTCAACAAAGATTTTTAAGCACATGGATCTCAAAAACACACACACACACACTAAACATGTCTAACCAATTTTATATTCCAAAAACAAGTCAAGACAATTTAGTGAGCATACATTAACACATGTAAAACCTTGTGATGGCCAAATCACATTGTACCTGCACATGTATCAATAGTAGCAAAGAATATTGCGTGTTGTGTGTGAAAAACATCGCAAGATTGCATAAGTGTATACATGTTATGACGATTTGAGATATGAGAAAATCACTTTAACTCACACACAATCATAATTGCTTGATGGGGACTATCACCTTTGAGGTATATCCTATAACTCCCACATCTCCTAGAATACACGATTGCAATAATTTTTAAAGCATTTTTGATCTTTTTGCTTTTGATTTTTCTTTGCATATTTTTTCTTTTAAGCATATCATGCATGGGCATATAAGAGAGAGAAAAGAAATACCCAATGATATTTGACATTCCAATTTTACTATGCCGAAGCACACAAATGTCATTGACACTGCACTTTTGCTATACCAAAGCATACAAGTGTCATATTATGATTGGCGGGCAACAGTGGTGAGATGGTTATTTATGCCTTTTTCTTAGGATTTTTTAGTCCTTCCCGTAAAAAAGAGTGATATGAGTGTTAAGTACAAGAGACAACTTAATCTTACTCATCACAAATAAGAGCCACAAAGCTCACTTGCTTAGTTGTGCATAAAGATGCTCATCTAAGCTATAAATGATACAAAGTTTAGAAAACTTTGTTTTAATGGCCATCCAAGGTACACAAGTACCAATGTACACAAAACATACATTGTTTTTGTATTTTTTCTGATTTTTCAATTTTTTTTTTAATATAAAAACAAAACAAAACAAAACTGAAAAAGAACCAAACAAAAACATGTTAAACAACCAAAGCATAAAAACTAGACTAACTCAAAACTTGAAAGCAAAACACATAAGTAATGCACACACAAAAACAAGAAAACAGAGAGAAAAGTGACAGAATCACTTGGAGCCCTTTTCCTTCCACACCCTGGAAGAACCTTTCCTTTGATTAAACCCTTGAACCGGCGGTGAGGGAGAAGAATTAAAATTGTTCAAGTTCGAAAGGAACATGAGGGCTTTGAGAAAATCTCCAAGAGGAGCAAGAGAGGATTGAAGCTGATTTTAGTTCCCAGATGCTATCATACTGTTGCTCTGTTGAGTGGCTAGCCACTTATAGCAATTTGGTCGAGTATGACCGGCAGCTCCACAATGATGACAGAAATGCTGCTTCTTCTATTTAGGCTTTTGAGAGTTAGCCTTTTTAGCCCTAGGGTTTTTAACATCTTTCTTCTCAAGCTTAGGGGGTGCTCCTAAGATAGATTTACCCTTGTCTAAGTTCTCACTAGCTAATTCAGTTTTAATCTCATTGTTCTTAATTTTAACATTATTATAGCAGGAGGAACAAAAACAGTAGTACTAGTAGAAGCAATATTAGAAGGAGAGAGACCATACCCTAAACCTGTTCGATTTGAAGTAGATTTTTGAATGCTGAGCATCTCATCAAGCTTCGCACTTGAAGTCCTCTCTAATTGAGCTCTAACTTGAAACAGCTCTACTTCAAGCTTCTTGGTCTTCTCAGCCAAGAAATTGTTCTCAAACCTCAGTGCTTCAATAGTCTGATTAGCCTTATCAAACTTTGTGGAAAGCTCCTCACGGTCAAGTTCCACATCACTGAGCTTCTTGGTAGTCAGCCTGTACAATTTCTCATGCTTCTCAAAAAGCTTGTACAGTTTTTCATAGGCTGTATGAATGTCATCTTGATCATTCATCTTCTCAAACTTAGATTCCACCAATTCCTCTTCTTCAACCATATCTTCAAAAATCCCATCAGTAGGATTAACAGTGGCCGTGAAGGCATTTAGGATTCCGTCATCCTCATTGTCGGAATCATCCTCAGGCTCAGTGTCGCTCAAGGTAACAGCAAGTGCCTTACTCTTCCCAATGCTCTTGAGATATGTAGGACACTCATGTTTCATGTGACCAAATCCTTGACACCCAAAGCACTTAGGTCCTGCGGGAACAATGTATTGACCACCTTCCTTAGCATCCTTCTTCCCTTTGTCTTGGCCTTTAAACTGAGAAGAACTGGATTGCCTGCGGTCCTTGTCGAAACCCTTTCCATTTGCGTTCTTCATAAACTTCTTGAAATGCCTGGTGATGTAGGACTTCATCTTGAAATCTTCATCATCAGAAGACTTATCTGTCTCACTGCTCTTGGCCTTTAATGCCATGCTCTTGCCTTTACCCATCTTGCCAATCCTGGTCAATCCTAGCTCGTAGGTCTGCAGATTTCCAACCAGCTTAGTCAAAGGAATCTTGTCAATGTCCTTTGATTCCTCTATTGCCGTGATCTTGGCATGGAATCTCTTGGGTAGAGATCTGAGCATCTTCCTTACAATTTTGGGTTCAGGAATGGTTTCCCCAAGATTGAAGGTTGAGTTCACTATGTCCTTTCGCTTGGCATAGAACTCATCGAATGACTCATCCTTCTCCATTTTTATCTCTTCAAAGCTTGTAGTGAGTCTCTGAAGCTTTGAATCTTTAACAGCCTTTGTACCCTCATAGGTTGTCTGGAGGATGGTCCAAGCCTCCTTGGCAGTTTCAGTTGAGGATATCTTCTTGAACTCCTCATTGGTGACTGCACTGAACAACACATTCAATGCTTTGCTGTTGAAGTTTGCCGCCTTAATCTTAGCATCATCCCAGTTGGTTGGCGCTTTTGTAGGCTTAGTCCAGCCTATCTCCATAACTTGCCACACTTTCTCATCTAAAGACTGCAAGAAAGCTCTCATGCGTACTTTCTAGTATGCATAGTTAGTGCCATTAAATAAAGGAGGTATGATTAATGACTGTCCTCTATCCATGACAAACAGGGGTCAATGGATCAACATAACAAAGATTAAACCCTAATCAGAGTGTGCCCGCACTTGATAGGCCAAAAATGAATTGACCCCTTGTGATGAATTAATTTATTAATTAACCAAGTTTATTAATTAATCAAATTAACATGCAAAGCGCGTGGTAGCACAAACAAATCACCAAATAACTAAATATACAGCGAAAAATAAAAGACATGGTGATTTGTTTACGAATGGGGAAAACTTAACGACAAAAACCCCATTGGGTGATTTTCAGGTCACCATTCCCGAAACTTCACTATTATCACAACAAACGGTTACAAGTAAAGGAATCCCAAGTACCTTACCAACCTACAGTTGAACCCTTACCCCAATACCCAATTGGACTTGTTCTGTAGTGACAGTTCCCCTTTTTGATGTACGGCTCCCAAGTATGTGACTAACCAATTGCGCGGATCACAGTATGCGACTTTAATCACCAACTAAGAAGGTTTTTGATTGAAAAGTTCTTCAGTTCATCCACACAATGGAGATCAAGAAGATGCTTGGTTACAAAACCCTACATTGCACATACACAGCAACTTCTTCAAGAGAAAGAGATGAACTAGGGCAAGAACTTTGTCTCTGGTCACAATTTGCTTGAATAGAGTTTGCTCAATGCTTATGCAACTTGTGAACTCTTTGATGGCCCTTAAAATAATCCTTTTATATGTTTAGGGTTAGAAGAAAAGAAGACCTAAACACATAATCATGGATTCCAAGAAATCAAATAAGAATTCTGAATTTCTTAAATCTCGATAGATAAGTTGTCGAGTAGGTGTTGAGCCATGGGCTAAACAGCTTCCTTAAACCTCGATAGATGTAGCTATCAAGACAGCTGTCGAGCTTTAATGATTTTGCACTTCTTGGCTTGTTTCTTGGACAGACTTGATGACTTCCACACTTGATCTTGAAACTTTGTTTCTTGAAGTATTTGAACACATCCTAGAACTACCCAATTACAAGTAAAGAGCGTTTTGTCAAAGAATTAGCCAATTACATAAAATCATGACATATGTTCTTAACATGTGAATCACATATGTCCTAACAAATTTCAAAATCTGCTAATGACTATCAAAGTTTTTTTATTATTATTATTATTTTAAATAAAATCTCAAAAACTGATCTGTATTTTCAGTTTTGATTTTTATGAAATCTCAAAACCGGTCTGTATTTTCAGGCTTAATGTTTTTTCTAAACAAAACTGATCTGTATTTTCATTAAATACAGATCTGATTTTTTTCTAATCTCAAAACTTATTTGTATTTTCATTAATACAGATCTTTTTTTTCTTTCTAATACTCAAAATTGATCTGTATTTTTAATAAATATAGATTTTTTTTTTTTTTTTTTGAAAAAGTCTTCTTTGTCATAAAATTGCATATTTTGAAATTCAAAAGAAGGGATTGAATTTAGGTTAAAGTTTCTTGTGTGATGCATGATAAATTTGTCTCATGAATGTGAATCCTCCTTCAAAAGTCCTTTTTAATTTGTTTCCAACAACAAATCTGGTTTTTCATATACAAAAAATCATTTTTTTACTAGACACAAAACAGATATAGTTTTTTTAACTCCACAAACAACAAATCCGATTTTCACAAATCAAACCTCATATTTTTAACTTTCCAAAATAGATCTGATTTTTACAAATCAAATCTCTTTTTTTTTTTTCTACTTCACAAACAACAAATTTGATTTTTTTGATAAAATCTCTTTTCTTACCCTTTACAAACAACAAGTCTGATTATTCATTTTAAAAGAGGACATTATTCGTAAGGAAAATTAATTTAAATTAATTTTTGTTAAGTGTCTGTCGTGGGTGTTCAACATATCATTCAAAATCATGCAAAAAAGGGTATATTGATCATTAGAGTCTAGAAGACCAGACTTTATTTGGGCGAAATGGGTGCCTACACCTTCTCATTCCATAACCTAGCCCCCGAGCTTAGGATTTTTAGATAGGTAGATTAGTGTTTTGTCTTTTAATTTTGGTAGATTGTAATTAGGACCGAAGCTTTATATTCTTTTGCATAGATTGTAACTAGGACCTAAAGCCTTGTAAGGTTAATTTACCAAAGCTGTACTTTTCTTTATTCAATCAATGACAATGAAGTATTTAGATCATGTAATTTGTATTTATTTATTTGTATAAAAAAATAAGTGGCGACTCCACACCACTTACCCAAAAAGAGAGGTGCCCTTAAAAGCACCAAAATCTCTTTCTTGAGAGCACCCAATTTCCCCGGTCTCTTATAGTTAGTAAGCCTAAAAGTATTTGGCGATGCAAGTAAATAGGTAAGTATGTCTAATCCTACTGCCTAACACATGACATGTTTGTCCATATAAAAATGTCATGTTTTCTCAAAAATATCAAAATTTTCAAAATACCACTCTCTTGGGATTCAAAATTGGCCACGATCGTTTAATCCTATCTCTTTTACCTCAAAAATATCAAAATTTTCAAAATACCTCTCTCTTAGGATTCAAATTTGGCCATGACCATTTATCTCATCAAGATTCAGATTCTGCCGTGACCATTTAATTCTAATAGCCTCTCTCCAAGATTTAGATTTAGCCGTGACTCTTTATCTCACCGGGATTCAGATTCAGACACAACCGTTTAATCTTAACAGCCTCTCATTGGGATTCAGATTCGGTCATGATGATTGAATCATAACAGCCTCTCTCTGAGATTGAGATTTAGCCACGACCGTTTATCTCACTGGGATTTAGATTCAGCCACGACCATTTAATCCTAATAGCCTCTCTTGGGATTCAAATTCAGCCACAACCGTTTATTTCATTGGGATTTAGATTCGGCCACAACCATTTAATCCTAACAGCCTTTCTCCGAGATTCAAATTTGGCCATGACCATTTATCTCATCGAGATTCAAATTCGGCCACAATTGTTTAATCCTACCAGTCTCTCTCTGAGATTTAGATTCGGCCATGACCGTTTATCTCACCGGGATTCAGATTCGGCCACAAAAATTTAATCCTAACAACCTTTGTCCAAGATTCAAATTCGGCTACGACCATTTATCTCATCAGGATTCAGATTCGGCCACGACTATTTGATCCTAACAACCTTTCTGGGATTTAGATTTAGTCATGATTGTTTAATCCTATGCTCTCAAAACAACACTCAACCCAAGTTGCATCATCATCATCATGTTTTCAACCTCTCAAAATTTCTGTTTATCATGCATAGTATGTCATTTTTATCTAGCTTTTCTTTTAATTTTGTTAGAGTTCCATGTGTTTCCATAGCATCCAACATGTGCAATTTTTCCTATGCTACTTAACCATGTGAACAAATCTATTTTTCCAGCATCATCATGGCATAAAAAAATCATCAAAAGTACCAAAAAATAAAATAAGCGCCAGCACGCTTTCCTACTTGCCACTAACATACTTGCAAAAAATAAAAAGAAAGAGAAAATGGATACTAACCTCAACTACAGAACTAGAGACTAAAATGAAGTGAGATTTCAGGAAAATGAAGTTAGAATGGTCAAAATGAGGCTTTGGGACTAGTTTATAGGGGCTTGTATGAGTCGGGTCTACTCAGCCCACCTACAAGGGCAGCCGGTTAGTGTTGACTCAGTCAATGTTGATCGGTTAACCTTTGATATATATATATATATATATATATATATTAAAAAAAAGTGTTTACCAAGTCAAAAAATTTTTACGGATCAACTATAGCAACTTAACTGTGTTAGGTGAAACTAGTCTCAATCCATGAATAGCGTAGTTTCCGCACGCAATTTTGGGGAAACAAAATGCAGAATCATGTTCTTTATAGACACGGTATTTTGTCCACCCTCAATTTTGCACTCGAGATGTTAGATAAAGAAGGGGCAGTTGTAGACACGGTATTTTGTCCACCCTCAATTTGCGTGCCAGACCCCGAAAATTCCAAAAATATTATCGTTTCTCCATGGGGCCACAAAAACATCTAGATTGATGTGGCGCAACCCATTCAAGCATTGGAGCACTCAAAGTGCTATTTCAGGTCAAATTGACCAAAATGCCCCTAGTCAACCTTGGGTTGACCAAAAGTCAAAATTGGGTCAAAATCAACCAAAAACAACATTTTTCATGTTTCTACATCAAACCCAAGCTACTCGGTGATTTTTTTGACTTTGACCAAGTTTGACCTAAGGTTGACTCCTAAAGGCACCAGAAATTCTAATTTTGATCTGACTGTTATAACGGGTTAAGACCAACGCCATTGCGAAGATTATCAAATTTCCTTTCTAACGACTATTCATGGGTCAAATTTCCTTCCTAACATCTTTTATAGCTTTCCTAGCATGTCTACTTACTTTTTGCCCTGATTTATGGCTTTGATGTTGTTGGCCTAGCCTTCTTGGGCTAGGATATGTCTAAATTTAATGTTTATGCTTAGATCCACATGTTTTTAGGCTTCTGACCATGTTTATGCTTAGATCTACATGCCTATGTGTCCGTTGCCATGTTTTTGCTTAGATCTACATGTTAGTGCTTAGATCTATGTTCATATGCTTAGATTTATCTATTTATATGCTCCATGCCATGCTTGTGTGCTCAGATCTATGTTGGTTGCTATGCCATGTGCTACTTTAGTCCTTTTGTCTCTTAATATCTCTCTTTCTTGCTTTTTGGCCCTTTCGGTGTGGTATAGATCTAGATCTTGTGGTCTAAGCCTACATTCCCACACCTAGGCCTATATTAAAGGCTTTGGATCATTTCCTTTGCATGTCCATGTTTATTTGCTTGCTTCTATGCTTTATAATCATGTTAGCCTCTCTAGATCTAGGCTTTGCTATGTGCTTTGTGCCCTCCATGGGTTTGTGTTTAGGTGATTGCATTCATTCCTCCTAGGTTTTGTTTGGATGTGACTACTTGTGGGATATGCCTTTGTGGTCTTAGTGTGCTTGCTTTACATCTTCCTTTGCTCTGTGCAATGTTGATATGTTTGCCTTGCTTGCTTTGTGCCACCCGTTTGGCTTTCTTTGCTTATGTGCTTCCTTGTTGCATGCTTGCCTACATGTTCATGCATGAGTCTGTGTCATCCACACTTCAATCCAGTGGAGCTATGGACATTCAATCCAAACCTAAATTTGTCCTCCTCGGACACCCTATTTTGTTTCAGAACATGTTGTTTGCTCTTTCATATGCTTATCATGCTTTGTTTGCCCCCATTTGGCTTTCTTTGGTAGTATGTTCTTTGCATGCTTTCCCTGTCTCCTTTGTTCATTTCATTGCTTGTCTGCTGGCTTGTTTCTTTTGTCTTTGCATGCACACATATGGAGCAAGGATACTTGGAGCAAGGGTGCAACTTCCTAGGCACAAACAAAAAGGGCAAGGATGCAAGAAAAAGGATGCAAACCCATAAAAGGCAATGATCAGTAGATTAAAGGGCCTAGCCCCTCCAAAGCAATCTATTCTTTTCCTCTCTTTAAGCCTTTTTCTCTAGAGCATGTATTAGGGTCCCCATCCTTGTATCCCCTTTTATTTTCTTGCTCCTTGCTTGGGCTGCGTTTCTTGGGTATGGCAATGTCTGTTTTACTTATCCTATACCTTGCTAGGCCTTACCCTTGGAATGTTGGCAACGTCTGGTTTATTTTCCCACTTTGTGTGATAGCATTGTGCAGGATGCATGTTTTATATATATATATATATATATATATTTGCCTACGTGTGTGTGAGTGATTATGCACATTGTATGATGGACTCTCGTGGCTATGTGAGTGGCCCTCTCTAGTCATGGGAGCTCTTGACCTTGTAGTATGGGTATGTGTTCAAGGCGATTGATGTAGGTGCATATTCATGCTATATTGTGTGCACTATCATCATAGTGTGATTGTCTTGATCCATATCACCAAATGACATTGGTTTCCCCATGTATGCGGCACGTATTACCATGTTCTAACACTTTAGAGGGCTTCTGCTCATCACAGTGCGAGCATGTCGATACGCATTGTATACATAGATGCGAAACCCTGTTGATGCACCATAGCACACTAAACGCGAAACTCTGATGGATTTTCATTGTGAAAATGGGGCATCCCCATTTTTGTATTCTCACATCGAAAGCTTGGTGAGAATAGTGTTTGGTGTGCTATGACGCATCTGAGGTGAAGCACTATCGGATTTCCGCCACAAAAATAAGGCAAAATGCTGCTGGATTTTCATTGTGAAAATTTGTTACCGACTTCGAACATACTTGGAAAGTATCGATTGAGACCACACCCATTCGAAAGCCAAACCTCAAAGCTAAATACAATTAAAGCCCCAAAACCTAATGCCAATAGCTTGTTTTCAACTGCCAATGTCCGAAAATTATGATTTTACCAAAACAAAGGACTATTTTTGGATAGGCGTTGTAAGGTGCCTAACACCTTCCCCACATGTAACTAGACTTCTGAACTCAAGAATCAAGATTTTTTGCCCATCCACATTAGATTAGGAAAAACGACCTTTTTTTTAACCTAGGATCGGTATTAAAATCAAATAGAGTTAGTTGATTAATCATACCTCAGAAAAAACCCAATGATTTGTGGCTACTTCACTTACCCTTGGTAATTTCCATAAAATCGACTTAGATTCTTGTCACACACTTAAGGTACAACACACATCCATATATAGCACATGAGCGTCGCTGCGATGGGTGGTTAAGCAGTTGCGAGGCATCGATAGTCCTCATACGAATGGGAAAATGTTAGCCAAGAAGATCTTAACGATAAGGTACTATTGGAACTTGATGGAGACCGGTTGCATAGACTTTGTGAAAAGTTGCCACAATTGCCAAACACATGCGAATTTGAATCACGTACCACCTAGTGAGCTATACCGTATGCTCTCTCCATGGCCTTTCTCATTCTGGGGCATAAATGTGATTGGAAGGATAACACCTAAGGCCTCAAATGGACATGTATACATCCTAGTGGCAATTGACTACTTCACCAAATAGGTGGAAGCAGCCTCTTACACCATGTTAAAAGCCAAGCATGTGGCTCAATTCATAAAGAATAACATCATTTGTCGGTATGGGGTGCCCCAAGAGATCATCTCTAATAATGGTTTGCACTTTGAGGGAGAGGTTAGCATAATCATGGAATTGTGCAACATTTAGCATCATAAGTCTTCACCATATCGACCACAGACTAATAGGGCCATAGAAACAGGCAATAAGAACATCAAAAACATCCTAACCAAGATGGTAGTGACATACAAAGATTGGGTTGATAAGCTTCCATTTGCTTTATAGGGTTACAAAACTTTTATCCGTGCATTAACTAGGGCAACCCCCTACTCTTTGGTCTACTATAGTGAAGTAGTACTTCCCATTGAGGTGGAGATACAATCTTTGTGGGTCAGCAAAAACCAAGGTCCTAGAGGAAGATTGGGTGAAACAAAGATATGAGCAATTGGCTTTGATAGATGAGAAGAGAGCTAGGGTACAATGCCATGCATAAGGGTACTAAAAGGGGATTGCTAAAGCACTTAACAAAAATTTGAGACCTAGAAGGGGACTTGGTCCTAAAAGTGCTTAGAAATGAAACTTTTGATCTGAGGGGAAAGATGAAGCCAAGATGGTTTGGGCTTTTTATTATCAAGAAGATCACATTACAAGAATTATAGATTTGGATGGGGAAGAGATGCTTCACCCAATCAACATGGATAGACTCTGAAGATACTATATTTGAAAAAAAAAATTAAAAAAAAAAAAAAAGAAGAAAAAGAAGAAGAAAAAAGAAAGAAAAAAAAAGAAAGAAGAAATGCCTGCTAGGTTGAAAACCCAAAAAGGGCAGCCTAGGCAAAAGTTAAGGCAAAAGGACCTCGCTAGGTTGAAAACCTGGAAGGGTGATCTAGGCAAAAGATTGAGGCAAAGACCATGGGCATGGTGAAATTTCCTCAAAGGACATCATGGGAAAAAATTACATGGCATAGAAAAGAGAAAAGAAAAAAAAGAAGAAGAAAAATGATGACAATAAGTAAATATAATAAATGGGTGATTCTCTCATTGCTCAAATTAAAAGATGATAAATAGTTTCTATAGGGGATGTGGGACATTCCAATCCTTTATTAAATTCGTAAGAAAAGACATGAGAATTATAAAGCGCAGAAAAGGAAAATTTGGGGCATATCAAGGTGGTTGGTCAGTCTTTCTTTTGATTGGACTTTTTGTAAGCTTTCTCAACTATGAGAACCCACTTCATGACAACCTTACATCGTTTCTTATATCCTAGAGTTGAATAAAACCAATGGAGCCTTTCATACGGCCATGTTTGGAAAAGGGGAAAGGAAGAAGGAAAGAAGATGTGAGTGAAAGGAAAGAAAAAAAAAAGTTCAAAGACGGTACAAGGAGTCTTGATGGGCTCAAAACCGAAAGGCAATCCATGCAAAAGTTAGAGGAATCCTGCTAGGTCAAGGACCTAGGCAAAAATTAGGAATTGAGAGAAGATTCAGCCATTTTAACTTGATGATATGGAAAGGTGCAAGAGGGAGACTAAAGGGACTACTCAAGGCACAATTCAGGCACAGAGTTTCCAAGAACAACGTAACGGCATAAAGTTCCTACAAGTTTGTAATTTAAGTACATATCCCAAATAAAAGCATAAATGTAAAAGTTGTTCTTAAAATACAATCTAATGTCTCAAACCAAATTAAAAGTGCAAGCATGTGTGATAAAAAGGGAAAAGTAATAAAAGCAACAAAAAGAAAAAGTAAGCTATGCTATGTTGTGTTTGTGTTTGTGTCTGCCTGTCTGCAGGCCACCAGAAGCTCTTCTTCCTCGACTAATGGCTAAAAGTAGACTATGAGCCTCCTACATCATCACCACCGTCATCATCATCATCATCCTCCTCCTCATCCCCGCCACCATATAGTTGTCGGGAGTACTCAGTCAGCTTTAGCTTGAGGTTGCTCGCAAGCCAAACGAGCTCGTCATGCTCCTAAATAGTAGGCTAAATTTTGAAGGAAAGGTTGCTAGAACAAGTGTTCAGATGCAAGAATAGAAAGGAAAGAGGATAAGGATGAAATAGAACTCACTGCTCATGTGCCATTAGGGAAAAGGTAGCCCTTGACATTTGTATTGCAACCAACAAGACACTCCTAAGCAAAGCCATTTGGGCCATAGGCATAGACCGGCCAAGGCAAACGGGGAGGATCAACAAGAGCACTGGCAATAGGGCCCTCTTGACACAAATGTTCCTTTTAAATGTTACTAATGTACAAGAATGCAAATAATGACTGATTGAAAAAAATGAGAGGAGCAAGAACACATACCAAAATGGTGAGGGAAGGCTTGAGGCGAGTCCTATTGAACTCGTCATAATCTAGTTCATCCATGACCTGATTGGTGAAGGGGATGCTCAGCCCCCATAGGTCGTACTCCGTATCCATCATGGAATAAGGAGCAAGCATGAATACTAGAGGATCCATGGGAACCCGAGGCGTATTCTCCCTCACTAGCTGGCAGCACAACCTCTCCGCCAAGTAGATCACCCTCAATCCACCGCCCCCAAGGGGTTGAGAGAGACTAGAAGCAAGTATGGTAGCTGCCTCCAAGCTTTGGTTTGCCATAGGGGCGGCTCCAACCCAAGGACTCCACAAGATCTATGGCAACACATTAGGTAAGAAAGAGAACCTTAAGAATCATGCAAATAGTGAGAGCAATATGTTTCTAACTTACATCCTTGGGAGAGAGACTATCAAGGTGAGCTCGAAGCGAGGTGATCCTCCTCTAGTCCACCACATCTCCCCTAGCGATGAGAGCATACTCCACGGCCTAATGCTGAAAAGACATGATAGTTTGCAAGATTCAAAAATAACAGTGTAAGGTTGAATTTAATCAACCATCTTGTTGGCTTTATTCCGTGCCAAATTTGCTTGTATTTCAGCATTTAGTAACCCTGTATTTAGGTGGGTTTTGTTGTAAGGGTAGTGAGTGAGATAGAGTGATTGAATGCTCAAGAGTGTGCAAGAAAACAGAGTCTCGTGGCTGGATCTCGCGGGTGACTCGCGACTACAAGCCGCCAAATGTAGCACACGTGCCAAGCATGCCAAAAGGTGAACAGTCATGCTAGCTGGAGCACTATAGGACAAAATAGGACAACTGTCCATACGGTTATCTCGCGACTGGATCTCGCGACTCAGTCAAGCCGCGAGGCCAAGCCGCGAGCCACCCCTATTTTGAAAGAACCTGACGTTTCACATTCTCTTCTCACCCTAGTATAAATACCCCTCATACCCACAAAGGAAAGGGAGCTTCCAGAGAGAATTTTGAGAGAGAAACCCTAGAGTAAAACAAGATTGATTCATCTACAATCTTTACATAAGAGTCTCTTCAAATTCCTCAACTTTCTTCCTCTCCATTGTTAAACCCTTAAGAGGCATTTTACCAAAACCTTATTCTTACCATATTCATTACTGTGAGAGGGCCGTTTGGTGTTCTAGGAAGCAGTTAGGAAGGAACCAATTTACATTGGTTGATGCTATGGTCAAGTAGCGGAATCCGAGAAGCTAGAAAAAAAAAAGGTTCAGCACAACCTCGTTGGAGCAAGAAGCTTAGAGGGCTTAGGTGCACTGGGTAGATTAGGCTTGGAGGGTCTATTGTTGTCCATGTATCCTAACTACATTTTCTAGTGGATCGTTTATCACTTGGAGGGCGGCGGAGAGGTTTTACGCCGAGGGCTTCGGTTTCCTCTTCGATAACACATCGCGTGCTGTCTTTGTATTTGCATCTTCCTTCCCTTTTATCTTTGCCTTTTATTATCTGCTGTGGGTTGTGATTTTAATTTGGCTTAGATTGTTTACCAATTCTGTTTTATAGCTTTTGTTCATTTTCCGCACACTAGTTGTTTGACATAAAGCTTGAATTGGTTAATTTGTAAATTGGAGGTGTAAACGTTCAAGGGTGTTTTTATACTATTTGAACTTTCAAACAGTTTGCATGATGATAGTTTGCAAGATGATAGTTTGTAAGGTTCAGATTTGGTATAGTTTGCAAGACGTAGATGTGGCATTTTACAGGGTAATTATTTGCAAGATATAGTTATGAATGCAATCATCAGGAATATGGTATAGCAAAAATACCTTAGCCATTCAGAGACACTCCTCTGCTGTCCCTTGTGGACGACACATGAAGTCTGCCTCAAGATCAGTGTAGTGGATCGTCTCAGTAGCATACCTCCTCCCCAGCAAGTCTATGCCCAATTGAATGCCCGACTTATCCTTTAAATTAATCGGGACACCATCAAACCGCAAGCTAGTCGAGTGATGGAAGTCATGAGGAGTGATGGTCATCTCCTGGCCAGAAATATGGAAGGCGTGGGTAATGTCCCATCGTCTTTTGGACAAGGTAGACAGCACTGGCAGACCTCTCAGGCATTAAACAAATAACAGGCTCAAAACTCATAGCATGGACATGGCCCTGAGTCTCCTTGGTCAGGATGTTGTACCACCCTAAGACCTAGCTGGTACTTCTCCTACCATAATATGGGGCTGAAACTTGCAAAAAGAGAATATGATTAAATTCATGATTAGGTGAAGGGAATAGTAACAAAATGATATTGGATGCACAATAGGATGAAATGTGACATAGAACATACAATTGAGTGCAAAAATGATGAGGAATGATGATAAAATTGCAAACAGATGAAAAAAACGGATGAAAAAGGAGCTAAAATTTCCAAATTAGGATTTCTGTTTAATGCCATGCGTGTGCAAGAGAGACCTTGCATACATAGAATTCTGCACACATACGTTGAGAGGATCCTACCATGCATAAACTAAAGAATAGATACACGCATGCAAGAACAAACCTGCGTATGCATGAAGCAAGGCTGTGTATCCAAGAACATGTGCGCACACGCAGGCCCAAATCTACACATGCAAGAACGAACACAAAAGGTTGTTCTTCAATATTTTCCAACTTTTCGTAAACAAAACTCAACCTAAACATGTTTCTATCTCTCCTTGAGTGTTAGGTTTTCATCTAAACCCGCTCGAAAGCAAAACCCAAGCATTTATAGGCCTAAAAACAAATTAAAATAGAAGATCAGAGGAAAACTTGAAAAATGAGAAAAGTTTGAAATACTTACTAATCCAACCCTTGCACCTTCTGAAAGGTGTTGTTGTGATCTATAGGTCAAGGGAGGAGCTGTTGCTAACCATACTGGTCCATTCCAATGGGTGAGATGGAAATCATCGGTGGAGAGGAGGTAAGAACTCTTCCTGGACTTAGGTGCCATTGAAGGAGATGAGAGAGTTTGAGAGAAACGTTAAGATTGAAGAAGGAGATGAGAGTCAAATTGTGCAGGAATGAGAGAGAGGCAGATGGCTTTTGTAGAGAAAGTTAGAGAATGTGAAGAGATGAGGGAGATGAAGAGAATGGAAAGAAAAGAAACGGTTGGTAATTGTTGGAGAAAAATGAAGAGGCGGGAACACACTTGATGGCTAAACTACACATAGTTTAGGCCTCCCCACTAAACCAAGTGTAGTTTAGCAAAAAAAAAAAAAAAAAAAATCCTTGCGGAGTTCCTAGGAGGCTAGAAGTGCAAAGGAAAATTCAAAAATACAAAAAAAAAAAATGGCAAAAATATCCCCAATGGATCAAAAGGATCCCAGTGGATCAAAAGCATCAAAATATTTCCCTAGCAGATCAAAACTCTCAAAATATGCCAATGGATCGAAAGCATTAAACATCCTTCAGTGGACCAAAAATCATCATGAAAACTCCTTTGTGAGTTAAGATCATCAACTAAATCCCAAGTAAATCTAGTATCATAGATGGACTCCCTCGCGAGTCCAAGGCAGAATCAACATTGATCCTCAGTGATTTATAAGAAAGAAGAAGATAATCATTCCCTAATGGAAGGAAGTTCCCTAGTGAACAACTAACCATCAGAAAATCCCCAACAAGCTACCCCCCCCCCAGTAGGTTGTACATCATCAAGGCTTCATGGTAGGTCAAAATCATCACCAAAACACTTCTAAATGCAATTATACTCCCCAGTGAGTGCTTTAGCATCTCCAGTGGATCTTTCATCCCAAAAATAGTCAAGTAAGTCAAAATATAGAAATTGTACACATATCCTATAGGAATTGAATATGCAAGCACAGATCCTATACAAATCAGAATTCGTGCACATACCCTCTGGGAATTGAACATGCAGGTACAAAACCCCGTACAAGTCAGAAAGGAAGAACACAGAACTTGGCACTTATCCTCCAGGAATTGAACATGTAGGCATAGATCCCATACAACACAAAACTAGTGCACATATCCTCTAGGAATTGAACAAGCAAGGATGTCATATAAATTTCATGCACATATCCTACAAGAATTGAGCATGCAGGCACGGTAGAAGAGGTAGAGATAAAGATAGAGACCAAGGTCACCCCGAGGCAAGAGCCTCACCAAAACAAGTAGAGATAGAGATGGAAAATAAGTACCACCTGGAGAAGTTTGAGGCAAGATTCCTAGATGGACACCACAAATATATATCCTTTTAAGCTCGTAAGAGCACCTTTGTTTGTTTGTTTGAGCTCATAAAAGAACCCTTGTTTCATTGTTTGAGCTATATAGAGAACCTTCATTTTTCTTTTTAGTGACTCTAGGATAGTGAGTCAATCGCCTTTTGCTTGCAATTGGCAAAACAGGTTCTGGGATAGTGAACCTGGCGTACTCATTTTCCAAGCAACAAAGGTAGGAATTCAGACATACGGATCCCGCGCAGCTTTTTGGAGTTACACCCCGCCCCATGTATGCATGATTTGTGTCATGTGTGTAGGTTGGGCCTTAGCCGTACGTCGAAACAAAATGTTTTGTCTCTTAGCAAAGCTTATGAATCTATAAAGTTGTAATTTACAACTATCTATTTTGTTGGCTTTAATTCCGTGTCAAATTTGATTGTAATTTTATTCAATCTTTTGTACCCCGTATTTTTTGTGGGATATAGTTGTAAGGGTTGTGTGAGAGAGAGAGTGTGTGTGAAGACTCAAGCAAATTGAAGACTGAAGAGTTTTCCCTGGTAGCTCACGACTAAGCATCCCCCGAAATGATGCATTTGCCCTGCACATGACTGGAATGTGAAGAGTCAGGATAGGATGGAGACAACTGTGTTTCGTGAGTAGCTCGCAGGTAAGGCTTTCCCGCGAAACATTCTGTTTTGCCAAATTGTCCTATTTGATACACACTTTCTGTACCCACACTATATATAACCACATTACCCACAAATGTTGAGGAGTGCTTATGAGAGAAAACCCTAGCCATAAACCTTGAGAGTTAGAGATTGTTATACCCACATATCTCTACACAATTGCTTGTGGATTTTCCTCAACTCCTACCTCTCCATTTCCATACCATCGAGAGGTTGATATCCCAAACACTTACCACACCTTTTTAGAGTGTTAAGTGAGGATTTGGTGTTGCTGGGAAGCATTGGAAGAAGCCAGGCTTTGGCAGATGCAATCGGGCGAATTGCAGGATCCGGAGAGCTAGACAAGACACGGTTTCGAGAAGTCTTTTTGGAGTAGGAGATTGGAGGGCTTAGGTACAGTAGATTGGGCTTGGAGGGTCTCTTGCTAACCCATGTATCCCAACTAATTGTCTAGTGGATCGATTCCCGCTTGGAAGGCGGCGAAGAGGTTTTTCACCGAGTTCTTCGGTTTCCTCTTCGATAATACATCGGCATGTTCTCTTTTGTTTGCATCTTTCTTCCCTATTCTTTTACCTTTCATTTTACTTCTGTGTTATTATGAATATGGGTTAGAGTAGCTTGTTTGTTTATATGCTCACATTTACTCTTTTTCGCACTTAGTATAAGTTAGAGTAAAATCTATCGAGTCGTAATTTTAATTTGGGGGTCTAAATAGCTCTTGTGTCTTCACACATTTTAGAGCATTCAATTGGTATCAGAGCAGGTATACTTATTTTGGTTTAAATACCTAAGTGTCATCCTTGACCTTTGTGATGGACCGATCACAATCTCACAATGCCCCACCATTTTTTGATGGGAGCAATTATGCCTTTTGGAAGGTCCGGATGAGGGCTTTCTTGTGTGCTATAGATGAATCCATATGGGATTCCATTGTGAATGGGTATGTCAAACCCACAACAACCAAGTTTGAATGGGACAAGGTTTGCTTTAGCTAATGTGAATTGTAAGGCCATTAATGCTATATTCTGTGGTGTGTCTCCTGATGAGTTTCACAGGATATCGCATGTGGAGACAGCCAAGGAAGCTTAGAAGATCCTTGAGACTACTTATGAGGGTACCAAGAAAGTCAAGGACATAAAGCTCCAAATGCTTACCACCAGATTTGAAGAACTTAAGAAGGGTGATGATGAGGCTTTTGAGTCATTCTATGGGAAGCTTAACGAAATTGTAATTGCTAAGCTCAATCTCGATGAGAAGATTGAGGATGTTAAGGTGGTGAGAAAAATTTTGAGGTCTCTACCAGAGAGTTTCAGAGCAAAAGTCACAGCCATAGAAAAGAGTAAAGATTTGGATGAGATTAAAATCCAAGAGCTCATTGGATCTCTCCAAACATATGAGTTGGGATTGCCTTCTCATAAGTCGAGCAAATCTCTTGCTCTCAAAACCATTAACGAGAGAATGGATGATTCCTTCGAAGAAGATAATGTGGAGAAGAAGGCGGCATTCCTTACAAAGAATTTCTGAAAATTTCTAAAGATGAAAAATAGTGGGAAGCCATTTAGCAAAGGAAAGTTTTCATCCTCCAAAGGTGATAGGAAGGAGTTTAAGAAGAAAGATGGAAGGGAATTCCAATCCCCTCAAGGAATTGTATGTTACGAATGCAACGGCCATGGGCATCTCAAAAAGGAGTGTCCTAACTACTTAAGAGTGAAGGGGAAAGCATTTGCCACTACTCTTAGTGATTTTGACAGTTCAAATTCAGACACGGAAGAAGAGTGTGATAGTGAGGGAAACTACCGAGCCTTCATGACAATTGCCTTCGTTGACTCAAAGAATGATTTGAACAAATTGGTTGATGAACTGGGTTATATTTTCGAGGATGAGGAAGTTGAAGAATCGAAAGATGAAGACGTGTACCAAAATGAAGGCGAGAACAATCTTTAAGAAGCATATGATTCTCTATTCGAAGATTGTGGTAAATATGCCAAAGTTGTGAACCTTGCTGTGAAAAAGATGAAAAAGGTTGAAGAAGAGCATAAGGGTATACTTGTGCAACTCAAGGATGCAAAGTGTGAAGTAGAAGGACTCAAGGGCAAGTTGGTGGAAGCATACTCTAAAATCAAGTTCCTTGAACTTGAAATTATCCAAGCTAATGTCAAGGTTGAGTGCATTTCCACCAAGAAACTTGACAATGTGTTATCCTCTCAAAAGTCTTCACATGATATGACCGATTTGGGCTATATCGGAGAAGGAAGCTCTAGCAGTGAACCCAAGAAGGAAATACGATTCATATCAGCCAAGAATGATGAGAAACATAAAGAAGTGAAGCCTGAGACTGAGACCTCTGCTGTAGTTAAGAGAACCGTTGGTGCAAAGCCAAAGGAAAAAGGGAAGTCATTACCTAAAAATCAAAAGGGGGCCTCAAGTAAAGCATTTGTGTCATCATTGTGGCGCACAAGGACACACAAGGCCAAATTGTTTCAAGGTTTATGCACTCATAAAGGCTAATTCGATGCATGGTCAAGAAACTTCAAGGAGAAGACCAATGGGAGCACAAGTTAAGGGAGATAGTGAAAGACATCTCATTGGCAATGTGATGGAAATGCTGTAAAAACATATCCCTATGCCTTGCTAGCTTCACTCCGAGGTTTGAAAGTTATGTTAGTCGTACCCCTCCATCTAATGCTCTCACCCAAAACACTCGTAAAGTGTGGGTGCAGAAGGGTACTTATGCATGATCACTTCCTATGTCCATGCATTAATACTTCCAATGTTTAGGGTCATAGGATCATGCATCATGTCATGCATCGCTTCCAGTTTATCGCGTGTTTCTTTTACAAGTTTTGTTTTATACTTGTTTTTGTTAATCTGACTTTACTTGTTCTTTTTTTGAGTGTGTTCAAAAATTCAAAAATCTATAAAAATTGCAAAATCTTCAAAAAGTTTGATCACTTGTGTTGTGTATATCACATGTGAGTTTGGCCTAGTACCTTCGTACTAATAGCATAGTGCATTTACGAGCTTAGCTTGTTATGTATGCACATGTATCTTTGTGGGAGAAATCTTGAAAACTATGTGTGATTGTTGTAAATAGATCTTCAAGCTTATCATGAATGATTGGTCAACAGTCTTGATGGTCTTGATACTTGCATAGACTTGTGCCTATATATCTTCCCACCTTTACTTTTATGTTTTTGCAATAGAGCTCACCAAATGTAAATCTCAAAATGAAAAAGAGATTATGAGCTACAAAAGCCTATCACACATACTAGTATTTGACTAAGAAAAAGGGAAGCGACTTTTGTATTGAAATGTATGGTGCTCAAAAAGCCAAAGGTTAACTCTCAATGTTGAAATATCAAAAATTTCAAGCACCGATCTCAAAAAGAGATGTATTATCCAAAAAGGATCAAATGTTATGATTTATGCAGAAGCCAAATGAAAAGCTTCTAAGTTTTGTAATCATTCTCTTGTGGGAGATCATATATGTTCATTTCTATAATTGAGATAGACCACTTGATTTAGTACCAATTATGTATGACTTGATTGAATTAATCATTGAAGCTTCACTCTAGTCTAAGGACTATTCCACATTTGATACTCACCCACAACACACAAGACTTTGTTCAAATAATGCTTATCTCATTTGTGTGATTGTACATATTCAAATGTGATGTGTATGCTCAATTACTTGTCGATCAAACTCAAAAATATTTTTGAGTGTTTTATATGTTTTTGAAAGTGATTTTATACTTTCGTGTTTTTAGTTTTTATTCAAAATGCATTTTGTGTTTTTCTTCAAAAACTGGTTCAGAGGCAGTTTCGCGAAGAGCTCGTGACTTAGAGCTTCCCGCGAAACCAGCTTAAGGGAAATAAATTTTTTTCAGTTTCATACAGAGAGTCTCGCTACTATCTCGCAAGTATTTCACTACTAAACCCTTCTCGTGAAATGCTTTTTAGGCAAAAACTAAAAAATTTTAATTTCATATAGTGGCTATCTCGACTGTCTCGTAACTATTTCGTGACTAAAAGCTTCTCGCGAAAGCTTTTGTGCTTCAATGGTGCTTTTCACAACTAATCTCGTGACTACCTAACCCGTGAAAAACGCGTGTTTTCAGTTTTATAAGGCAAATGTGACAGGTTTTCAAAAACTCTCTATTTCCCTCGCCATGCCTCTTTCAAACCCCTCACAACCCAAAACCAGTTTTCACTCAAACCCCATCAGTTTCAAGCTTGTTTCTGCATTTTCAACTTCAAGGTATGTTTTCTAAAAAAATTTCTTCATTTTTGTCTTAAGATTATGCAAAAATTAAGTTAGGGTTCTAAAAATTGGGGATTTTTCGAAAATGGATTGGGGTTCATGATTTTGTGATTTTTTTTTTTTTAAATTTTTGATCAGGCTGAGTCCCATTTGATTTGTGTGTATTTGTGTTGGCCCCATGTGGCATTCTAAACATGTATTGAGGCATTTTCACTTATGTTCATGCATTGTTCATTGGTGTAGTTCACTGTTGCATGCTATGTGTTCGACAGAATGTTCATGTGACATTCTTATGATGTATTGGACTCAAATGAGTTCCATTGTTTGGGTTTACTTTTGATTGAACATGTTTCACATATTTTGATCAATGAGTGTGTGTTTTACACACTTTCTCATTTTGTGCCTCACAATGCATTGGCATGCACCACCTAGGCACCCACTAGGTACACCCTATGCATCACCTACTGTGCACACATGCACAATCACTTATTTCCTGCATTAGGCTTTTGTTTACATGTTAATATAGCATGTTATTTTGAGTTTGTTATGCTCTGTTTTAAGTTGTTTTTATTTTTGTTTTGGACTAACATGAAGCTAATCATGTTTGTGTTCTATTTTTGTGTTTTTGCACCTGTTTCTTTGTTTTCTGTTTTTATGGGCAGATGTCTCCTACCAAACATTCAACTCCTAAGAGACCAACCTCAAAGTATGCTCGCATGGATTCTGATAATTTTAAGTCTATTGAGGCAGATTTGAAATACAATGACTGCTACAAAAGAGCCACGATTATCATGGAAAGGGTTGTCAAGTTGGATACCCTTGAGGACACTTGCATACCTACAGTGTTCAAGGAAAGGACGTGGACAAAGCTCCTGAATCTAGTTGGAGTTGTATACTCGGAGATCATAAAGGAATTTTTCTTAAATGCTAGTGTGGAAGGGGATCATATAGATTGTTGGGTGAGACACAAAGAGTTTGTGATTACAAGGGATAGCATACAAGATTTTTTGGAGATTTGTCCTCCTTCATAACCAATCACAGTCCAATATGAGGATCGCTTGGACTCTATTGAGGAGATGGTGTTGACTCTTGGTGGTACACTTAAGAAGACCTCCTTGAACACAATTCCATTTAGTCCGGAGATGAGGACTCTTGCTCATGTGATGATCCACAACTTATATCCAGTCACCAATTTGACGACATTTTCTGCTCCAAGGACAACCTTTTTGTACGATCTCTTTACTCACAAGAAGATTGATATATGTGGACACATCTTCCACCTTTTGAAGAAAAGCATTGAGAAGCAAAACTCCAGAACAATCATGTCATTCCCTTCACTCATAAGGCTCAAACTTCCGAGTGGTCTCACTGTGGTTCAAAGAGACTATCCTATTAGTGCACATACAGTGACTCGGAGCACAGCCCACATCAAAGGCTCCAGAACAGGTGTGTCTTTGATACCAAGGGATCATGTTGAGGAAGAGGGTGGTGACACAGAGGAGGAGATTGATAGATTCACCATTACTCCAGAGACTTCAGCTCAGCCATCATCTTCAGCACCAACACGAGGACTAGACAAACTTAATCACCTCCTAGCTAGAGTGGACCAAATGTTTACAATGCTTAACTCCCATGTGTAGCACACCGCAGACTAGTTTGCTTGTATCCAGGGTCAGATCATGGCTTTATCCTCACAGATTGATGATTTATCCATGGACCAGGGATTAAATTCAGAGTTCGATTAATTCTAGCCTCTTTGGCCATTCTAGTGAAAAGGGGAGAAAATATTAAGGGGGAGCTTGCACAGCTTAGGGGTAGCATAGCTTAGATCTTAGATACATTGGTTCATTACAGGCGGTTTAGCATTATTTATGTTTTGGTTTAAACTGTTTTAGTGTTTAGAACTCTTGGATAGTTGTTTTTACTGCCTTCGTTTAAAGCTTTAGTACACTGTTCTTAATTTCAGTTTTATATTCAGTATTTGTGTTTATCTCAATGCTTTTTAGCATTTTTTTTAAGTACTTTTAGATGTTGATATTATATCTTAAGTACCTCACACTTGTACCCTAGTAGGATCTTGTATCCTAAATGCATATACTTCGTGTATTTTGCATTGGTTGTGTGTTGGACATGCAATTGATCCTTGTGATTGGTCTTCATTGCATTGCATGTCTGAATGAGCATTTACTTGCTAAATGTTTGAATGTTCAATTAGTGTGTAAAACACCTTGAACGTTTGGACCCCAAATTACAAATTAACAATTCAAGCTTATTATCAAACAATGTATGTGTGGAAAATGAACATAAGCTTAACACAAAATTGATAAAACAATCTAAACCAAATAAAATCACAACCACAGCAAAAATTAAACGGCAAAAATTAAGGAAAAAGAAATGCAAACACAAAGACAACACAGTGATGTGTTATCGAAGAGGAAACCGAAGTCCTTGACGTAAAACCTCTCCGCTACCCTCCAAGCGGTCAATAATCCACTAGAAAATGACATTGGGATACATGAACAGCAGAAGACCTTCCAAGCCTAATCTTCCCAGTTTACCTAAGCCATCCAAGCTTCTTGCTCCAACGAGGTTATGCAAAACCTTTGTCTTTTCTAGCTTACCAGATTCCGCTATAACCCATAGCATCAACCAATATCAATTGGTCCCTTCCTAACTGCTTCCCAAGCACCAAAAAGCCTTCTCATAGATATGGGTATGGTGAGAAAAGGATTTGGCTAATGTACCTCTCAAGGATGTAACAATGGAGAGGGTGAGAGTTGAGGAATTTGGAGAATCAATATGTAAAGATTATGGATGAGTCAATCTTGCTTTTCTCTAGGGTTTCTCTCTCAAAATTTCTCTTTGGAAGCTCTCTACATTTTGTGGGTATAAGGGGTATTTATACTGGTGTGTGTTTAGAATGTGAAGAGTTAGTTTTTCCCAAACAGAGTGGACTGGCGACTTGGCCTTGCAACTTGATTGAGTCGAGAGTCCAAGCCGCGAGCTAACTGAATGGCTAGACTGGACTTTTTGTCCTGTAGTGCTCCAGTTAGCGTGACTGTTCAGCTCTTCTGCATGCTTCACTCGTGTGCATCCTTTGGCAACTTGTGAGCCATGAGCAAGCTGGGAGATCCAGTCGCATGTCCCTTGCTGAGTGCATAATCTTGAGCTTTTCTTCACACTCTTCACACACTACCTTTACATGATTCCCACCTAAATACAGGGTTTCTAAATACTGAATTACAAGCAAATTGGCACAAAATAAAGCCAACAAAATGGTTGATTAAATTCAACCTTACAATCTCCCCTTTTTGCTATTCCGTGACAAAACCCTAAAACAAACTCTAGACTTAACATGTGAGTTGGGAATAGTTGAACAAAACTCACTCACACCTAACTCTAGAATCTGTGTAGCTCTTGAACCATAAGTACAAGTATCTCCTGAAAAACAACAACACAATATGATCATTGTATGCAGAAAACTTATAATGCATATAGAAAAAGCACAATGCGATCAAGCAAAATGGAACTAAGCAATGAAACATGGCTTGACCAAAAATGAGCAATCACTATAAAATAGTGATCATAATGCTCATTCACACAAGGAATGAACATCCGGACATGCAAGCTAATAAGCTCAATGCAAAGTATCATTTGCATATCCAACACTCAACCAATGCAATAACTTAAGGTAATTGCAATAAGGATATAAAATCCAACAAATGGCACAAGAGTGATGTACTTAAAGAAAATGCAAAACATTAATCAACAAGTACTACGCTACAATGCAAGGGTACAAGTTAACAATATAGTTTAAACAGCTAAACATAATCATGAACTATGAGCAAAGCAAAAAACATCCCTATCATGAATCATAGGAGCTATGATGAACTTGGAACATATATACCTGTAACCTGAAACACTTGCACAAAACACATTATGTAAGGTTGAATTTATTCAACCATCTAATTGGCTTTATTCCGTGCCAAATTTGCTTGTAATTCAGCATTTAGTAACCCTGTATTTAGGTGGGATTGATGTAAGGGTAGAGAGTGAGATAGAGTGAAGTTTGCTCAAGAGTGTGCAAAAAAACAGAGAGTCGCGGCTGGGACTCGCGGGTGTCTCGCGGCTACAAGCCGCCAGAAGCACACACGTGCCAAGCATGCTGGAAGATGAACAATCATGCTAGCTGGAGCACTACAGGACAAAACAGGACAACTGGCCATACGGTTATCTCGCGACTGGATCTCGCGACTTAGTCAAGCTGCGAGGTCAAGCCGCGAGCCACCCCTGTTTTGTAAAAACCTGACGTTTCACATTCCTCTCCACTCCAGTATAAATACCCCTTTTACCCACGATTGAAAGAGAGCTTCCAGAGAGAATTTTGAGAGAGAAACCCTAAAGGAAAACCAAATTGTTTCACCCACAATCTCTACCTTAGAGTCTCTTCAAATTTCTCAACTCTCTTCCTCTCCATTGTTAAATCCTTGAGAGGCATTATACCAAACCAGGTTCTCACCATCATCATCATTGTGAGACTGCTGTCTGGATTTCTAGGAAGCAGTTAGGAAGGAGCCAATCTACATTGGTTGATGCTACGGTCTAGTAGCGGAATCCGGAAAGCTAGAAAAGAAAAAGGTTCGGCGCAACCTCGTTGGAGCAAGAAGCTTGGAGGGCTTAGGTGCACTGGGTAGATTAGGCTTGGAGGGTCTATTGCTGTCCTTGTATCCCAACTGTATTTTCTAGTGGATTGCTTACCGCTTGGAAGGCGGCGGAGAGGTTTTACGCCGAGGGCTTCGGTTTCCTCTTCGATAACACATCGCGTGTTGTCTTTGTGTTTGTATCTTCCTTCCTCTCTATCTTTGCCTTTTTCAATATCTGTTGAGATTTTATTTTGTTATGGCTTAGATAGTTTTTAACCAATTTCATATTATAGCATATGTTAAGTTTCCGCACACTAGTTGTTTGACTTATTGCTTGATTTGGTTAAGTTGTAATTTGGGGGTCTAAACGTTCAAAGGTGTTTTTACACGTTATTGAACTTTCAATTGGTATCAGAGCGGGTACACTTGTTGTGGTTTAAATACCTAAGTGTGATCCTTGACCCCTTGTGTTTATTTGCCATGGATTGTGCTTTGTATGTGTAAGGTTGAATTTATTCAACCATCTTATTGGCTTTATTCCGTGCCAAATTTGCTTGTAATTCAGCATTTAGTAATCCTGTATTTAGGTGGGTTTGATGTAAGGGTAGTGAGTGAGATAGAGTGAAGTTTGCTCAAGAGTGTGCAAGAAAACAGAGTGTCGCGGCTGGGTCTCGCGGGTGACTCGCGGCTTCAAGCCGCCAGAAGCAACCTCACGTGCCAAGCATGCTGGAAGGTGAACAGTCTGCTAGCTGGAGCACTACAGGACAAAACAGGACAACTGGCCATACGGTTATCTCGCGACTGGATCTCGCGACCTAGTCATACGGTTATCTCGCGACTGGATCTCGCGACCTAGTCAAGCCGCGAGGTCAAGCCGCGAGCCACCCCTGTTTTGTAGAATTCTGACGTTTCACATTCCTCTCCACTCCAAGTATAAATACCCCTATTACCCACGATTGAAAGAGAGTTTCCAGAGAGAATTTTGAGAGAGAAACCCTAAAGAAAAACCAGATTGTTTCACCCACAATCTCTACCTTAGAATCTCTTCAAATTCCTCAACTCTCTTCCTCTCCATTGTCAAATCCTTGAGAGGCTTTATACCAAACCAGGTTCTCACCATCATCATCATTGTGAGACCGCTGTTTGGATTTCTGGGAAGCAGTTAGGAAGGAACCAATCTTCATTGGTTGATGCTACGGTCTAGTAGCAGAATTCGGGAAGCTAGAAAAGAAAAAGGTTCGGCGTAACCTCGTTGGAGCAAGAAGCTTGGAGGGCTTAGGTGCACTGGGTAGATTAGGCTTGGAGGGTCTATTGCTGTCCTTGTATCCCAACTATATTTTCTAGTGGATTGATTACCGCTTGGAGGGCGGCGGAGAGGTTTTTCGCCGGGGGCTTCAGTTTCCTCTTCGATAACACATCGCGTGTTGTCTTTGTGTTTGCATCTTCCTTCCTCTCTATCTTTGCCTTTATATTTATCTGCTGTGGATATTTATCTGTTATGGCTTAGATAGTGTTTAATCAATTTCGTTTGATAGCATATGTTAAGTTTCCGCACACTAGATGTTTGACATATTGCTTGAATTGATTAAGTTGTTATTTGGGGGTCTAAACGTTCAAAGGTGTTTTTGTACACGTTTTTGAACTTTCAATTGGTATCAAAGCGGGTACACTTGTTGTGGTTTTATTACCTAAGTGTGATCCTAGACCCCTGTGTTGTGATTGATTGTTTTGGAATATACCATGCTGAATTATAGCTTAAGTGTTTGTGAAAATGACTCTGTGCATATGTCTGAAAGGTGTCTTACTGATGTGTTTGTAGAGTTGTTAAAAACTAAGAAACATGTTAGAGATTTTGTTCACATGCTGGAATGTCTTGAAAATCAGAATTATGTCTTACACAGTAGCATATCTGAATCTAAATCATTGATTAAGAAATATAAAAGAAAGAATAGAATGTTGTGTGAGATGATTGAGAATCTGAAAATGAAGAATCAGACTGAAAGAAGCATGAAAACAGACGATGAATTTGTGTTTGAAGGTCAAGAATGTCTATCACATGTGAACCTATTTGTGCATACCTCATTGAAGGTGTTTAATGCGTGTTTGTGGTATCTTGATAGTGGGTGTTCTCGCCATATGATAGGGGATAAGTCTCTGTTCAAGACACTCAAAGAAAAGGTCGGTGACTATGTAACCTTTGGTGATGGAAGTCATGCTCAAGTCCTAGGCAAAGGAACCATTGAGATACCTGGTTTGCCGCTGTTGAAAGATGTGCTGTACATAAAAGGACTGAAGGCGAATTTGCTGAGCATCACTCAAATTTGTGATGATGATTTTCTGGTTCAATTCTCTAAGAAGGGATGTTTGATCATCAATAAAGAAGGGATTCAGGTTTTGGAAGGAAATCGGACTACTGATAACTGTTATGGAATTGTTCCCACGGCACCAATATCGTGTAGAAGTGCTCGTGTGGATACGTTGGAGTTGTGGCATCACAGATTTGGGCATGCCAACTTCAAACAAGTAGCGAAAGTTTCAAAACTTGAAGCAGTCGAGGGACTTCCTAAGTTTGGAAAAGTGAAGAAGACCATTTGTGGTGCGTGTCAAATGGGGAAGCAAACTAAGGCAAGTCATCACAAGGTGAATGTGATAGCCACCTCTCGGTGTTTGGAGTTACTTCATGTTGATCTTATGGGGCCTACCAGAATAGAAAGCCTAGGGGGTAAGAGATACATTATGGTTGTTGTGGACGACTACTCAAGATACACTTGGGTTGATTTCCTTAGAGAAAAATCAGAGGCTTGTGAGAGGTTGGAGATTCTGTGCAAGAAACTACAAAACGAAAAAGGGATTCCAATAGCCAAAGTTAGAAGTGATCATGGGAGGGAATTTGAGAATGCGAGATTCGAGTCCTTCTGTGAGAAGAATGGAATTAAAAGAGAATTTTCAGCTCCCAAAACTCCACAACAAAACGGAGTGGTAGAGAGAAAAAATCGTGTAATTCAAGAGATGGCAAGAGTCATGCTGCTTAACAAGCAAATACCTCAAAGTTTTTGGGGAGAAGCTGTCAACACCTCGTGTCACATTGGCAATAGGATTTTCTTTCGAGTTGGTACAAAGAAGACTGCCTATGAGATATGGAATGGGAAGAAGCCAAAAGTGAAGTATTTCCGGGTGTTTGGAAGTAAATGCTATATCCTAAATGATCAAGAGAATCTTGGGAAGTTTGATGCGAGAAGTGATGAGGGTATTTTTCTTGGCTACTCTACTACAAGTCGAGCGTATAGAGTGTTTAACAAGAGAACAAAAACTGTGATGGAGTCCATAAATGTCAAGATTGATGATGCCTTACCTAAGGTGGAAATGATTGATGATGTAGAAGGGCCGAGCACCAAAGAGGCCGATGTTGAGGTAGAAGTTTTGGATATAGAAGGTGAAGAACCTATACCAGAAGTAGAATCGACTCCCATCAACCCAAGGATGGAAACGAGATCGATGTCTAGAACATCAAGCCCTCTTACTCCTCCGGAAGTCCATCCTCCTATCTCTCGTAGTGATGAAGTTTCCACTTCAAAAAGGCCATCTTCAAGAGTTATCAAGAATCATCCGGAAAGTAATATCATAGGATCTCTTGATGACGGTCTTCGCCTCAGGAAAGGAAACGTTCTGCTAGCCAATCATGTAACATATCACTGTTATCTTGCACAATTTGAACCAAAAAGGATTGAAGAGGCTCTTCAAGATGAGAATTGGGTCGAGTCAATGCATGAAGAGCTGAATCAGTTTGTGAGGAATGATGTGTGGGAACTTGCTCCACGGCCCAAGAACGTTCATTTTATAGGCACAAAATGGATTTTTAAAAACAAAACTGATGAAGATGGAGAAATAATTCGAAACAAATCTCGGTTAGTAGCCCAAGGATACACCCAAGTTGAAGGAGTGGATTTTGATGAATCTTTTGCTCCGGTGGCAAGACTCGAATCCATTCGCATCCTCATGTCCATTGCGTGCACCTTGAATTTCAAACTTTATCAAATGGATGTAAAGTGCGCGTTCCTGAATGGATATCTAAATGAAGAAGTATTTGTTGAGCAACCAAAAGGATTTGAAGATCCTCATTTTCCAGATCATGTACTAAGATTGAAGAAAGCCCTTTATGGCTTAAAACAAGCGCCTAGAGCCTGGTACGATCGTCTTACACATTATCTTCTAGACAGAGGTTTCAAGAGAGGGTATGCAAATCGAACTCTGTTTGTCAAAAATGATGAAGATTATCTCCTTGTGGCACAAGTCTATGTTGATGACATAGTGTTTGGGGCAACCATCGAAGATCGCGCTACTGAATTTTCTGAAGAGATGAAGAAGGAGTTTGAGATGAGTATGGTGGGGGAGCTCACATTTTTCTTGGGTCTTCAAGTCAAACAACAGAAGGAGGGTATTTTTGTATCTCAAGAAAAGTATGCCAGAAACATTGTCAAGAAGTTTGGACTAGACTCCAAAAAACACGCCTCCACCCCCATGAGCTCTTCCACTAAACTGAATGTGGATTCGTCAGGAGTTGAAGTAAGTCCTACATTGTATAGGAGCATCATAGGAAGTTTGCTCTACCTTACAGCCAGTAGACCGGACATTGCTTTCAGTGTGGGCGTATGTGCCAGGTACCAAGCTAATCCGAAAGAATCTCATCTGACTGCTGCCAAGAGAATCATTCGATATGTGAATGGTATTGCAAACTATGGTCTGTGGTATTCAAAAGACTCAAATGATTGTCTTGCTGGGTATTCAGATGCTGATTGGGCTGGCAGTGTAGACGATCGGAAAAGCACTTCAGGCGGCTGTTTTTATCTTGGTAACAACCTTGTCTCGTGGATGAGCAAGAAGCAGAATTCAGTGTCTCTATCTACTGCAGAAGCAGAATACATCGCTGCTGGAAGTTGCTGCACTCAGCTTCTTTGGATGAAGAAATTATTTCATGACTATGGAATTCCTCAAGAAACGATGTGTGTCTTCTGTGACAACACCAGTGCCATCAATCTTTCCAAGAATCCTGTCCAGCATTCAAAGTCTAAACACATAGAGATACGCTATCATTTCATTCGGGATTTGGTAGAGGAAAGAATTGTGTGTCTTGAGTTCATACACACCGACAATCAAAAGGCAGACATCTTCACCAAGCCTCTCGATGGTCCACGGTTTGAATCACTCCGTAAGACCATTGGTGTCGGTACAATTCCTTGATCCTCTTGTTTGTTGTGTGCTTCACATATTTATAATTTGATATGTTTGCTTGTGATGTGGCACACATTTCTTTGTTCGCCCTTTGTGCAACATGTTTATTGTTTGTTTGTCCTTCTGTTAATTTTGTTGGCTCTTTCTTTGATTGTTAAATCATTTTTCTTCTTTTATGTCAAAAATCCAAAAATCACATAAAAATAGAAAATCAAAAAGCTTGATTGACTTTGTTGAGCTTTTGTCTCTAAACTTGTTTTGCCTTGTACCTTTGTGCTAATGGCTTTGTGCATTTTCGAGCATTGCTTGTTTCTTTATGCACTTATACCACTGTGGGAAAAAATCTTGAATTCTTTGTGATTGTTGTAAATAGATCTTCAAACTTGTCATGAATGATTAGTGAATGGTTTTGTTGATCTTGAGACTTGCATAGACTTGTGTCTATATATCTTCCCACTCTTTATTTTTTTGTTTTGCCAAAAAGAGCTCTCCAAATGTAAATCTCCAAATGAAAAGAGATATTGAGCTACAAAAGCCTGTCGCACACTTTAGTATTTGACTAGGAAAAAGGGTAAGCGACCTTATATTGAAGTGAATGTTTATTCAAAAAGCCAAAGGCTTATTCATTAAAGTGAAATATCAAATATCACTCTCACAATGAGAGGTGATTGACTCAAAAGATCAAAAAGATCAAATGTTTTGATTGAAAGTGGAGTCAAATGTAAAGCTCCAAATCATGTTATCAAGTTTATGTGGGAGGTCATATATACATATTTCTATAATTGAGATGTGTCACATGATCTAGTGCTAATTGTGTATGCCTTGGTTGAATTGATCATTGAAGCTTCACATTAGACGAAGGACTATCTCATTGTTGATATCCACACACAACACACAAGTTTATGTTCAATAAATGCCATATTCATTTGTGTGATTGTACTTGATGAAATGTGTTTTCACATGCTCAATCTTTGTTAATTCAAGCACAAAAAGATTTTTGAGTATTTTAGGTGTTTTTGGAAAGTATTTTGCTTGTAAATATCTGAAAATTTCAAAAATCCAGTTTTGCCCTGTTTTGGCTGCTCAGTCGCGGGTATGTTAAGTCGCGAGCCTCAGTCGCACCTTCGCTGGTAATTTTTGGCAACTTGTTCGCGAGTGGAAGGTCCAGTCGCGAGGTTACACAGAGATTTTCGCGGCTCATCTCGCGACTCACTCGCGGGTAGACCTTCCAGTCGCGAAAAACACTTAGAAAAATTTTTCAAATTTTTGGTCTTGTGTGTTTTGGCGGCTTGAGCTGGCGACTGTGTGGCGACTTATTCCAGTCGCGAAAAACGCGTGTTTTGCAGAAACAGGAGCAGTTTTTAAACCTTTTTGCTTTTCCCTCGATCTTTTTGTGACTGTTCATTGTCTTCCTCATTTGCTCTTTCCCTTTCTCATCGTGCCTCCATTTTCGATCTCCATTGTTTGCCTCTTCTTAGCTCACAATCGTTGACTATCAGGTATGGTTTTTCTGTCTTGAACTCTATTTTACTTGTTGTTATGGTTTTCCCTCTGGATTGTTCTCATTTGATTGTGATTTTGTGATGAGTTTTGTGCTCAACTATTACTCTGTGTCCATGTCTAGCCTTTGGAAGCTTGTGTTTTTGTTTTTGAGCTAGTTTATTTTGGGTGTTTTTGTTCTTCATCATGTGCTTAGCTAGGATTGGCTAATTTTTGTCTGATCTGCTGTTGATGTCGTGTTTCACTATGATCCTGTGTGATATCCTGTTGATGTGTTGATTGAATGTGGGTCCTTTTACAACTGATTATGTGGTTCCATTTGGACTCCCTCTTCTGTGTAGTTCAATTTGAGACATTTGTGTCCCTCATTGCTATTTTCTGACCATTTTCATCCAGCTATTAGGGTTTCTTCATTGTCCCTATATTTCCACTAACCCACTGCTAATAACGTTTGTTGGATCGTGTCCTGTCATTTCCCTTGTTCATAATGCAGACTAGACATGTCACCATTCAAAAAGGCTGCTGTAAAAGGAGGTAGTTCCAAAGGGAAGGAACCAGTAATAGATGTTGATGATTTCTCACCTCCACCAAAAGGGACTCGCTCTTCATCAAAGAGATTCGATCCCGACAAGTTCAGATCATATGCAGCCTATCAGTCTTATGAGAATTTCTTTCTTCATGCCAAAACATTACTAGAGAGAGCTTTGGATCAGCCATCACTTCATGACACTGACATTCCGAAATGGTTTGCTCACAAGGATTGGAATTACCTTCTCTCTGATCCGGATGACGCATATGAAGAGTTGGTAAAAGAATTTTATGCCAACGCAATTGTGGAAGGAGATGAACTTAAGTGCTGGGTTCGAAAAAAGAGTTTTTCTGTCTCTCCTGCATATCTGGCAGAAATTCTTCACATCAACAGACCTATTTTCCGACATTCGCCGGTTTACGATGATCTCTGTCCTGATGAGGAGCTTCTTAAAGAAAGTCTTGGTCAAGATTTGGAGTTCTCGCCAAATGGCAAATCCATCAGTGTTTCATCTCTCTCTCCAAAGCTGAGAGTACTTACAATTGTAATGTTTCACAATTTATACCCTTTGTCAAGCACTGGGTATATGAACCTTGGACGGGCTTTGTTTCTTCATGATCTGATCTCTGATGTAGAAATAGACATCTGTGCTCATATCTTTCATGTTCTGTGCAAAACGGTTCTTCGACATGAGTCTCGGATATGCGTTCCTTTTTGCAGTCTCATTTCCCGGATCTTGAAGCTCAAGGGAATTTATCCAATGGCTGATGAATCCCCTATGTCCAAACCAAGTCCAATCAACATGCGTACATTCAATGCCAGCATTGGACATAGTCGGAAGAGAGCCAAACCAAAAACTTCTACATCTCCCAATGACTCTCAGTTTAGCACTCTCTCCCTGGATGAGAAACTTGATCGCATTGTCTCCTCTGTCCACGAGTTGAATACAAAGATGTCTGGACTCACAGCTTCTCTACACCATCAAAACACTCGGTGGGATATGAAGTTTACTTCTCTTCAAACTCAACTGGATCAAATTCAGAGAAAGCTGGAAGAGGATGACTAGCTTATTCCATGACAAAAAGAGGGAGAGATAGGCATGATCAAAGGGGGAGTGTCTTTACATTCTTCTTCTATTTAAGTTGATATATTGTGTTTTGTAAACTGTTATTCAGGATGTTTTGTGTTTTTGTACCCATGTGCTTTTGTAAGCTTTTAGGGTTAATGCATGCTATATAGGCTTTATGGTTTGTACCTTGCTTAATGCAGCCTTTTATACTATGTTGAAATCAATACTTTAATCTAAATGTTATGCATTTTGGTTTATGTACTGTCACTCTTGTGCCCTTGTAGGATTGTTCCTAGATGCATATGCCCTGTGTGATATGCATTGGTTGAGTGTTGTGCATACAAGTGTCTTGCCTTGTGCTTGTTAACTTGTATGTTCTTGTGTTCATTCCAAGTGTGAATGAGCACTGTGATCACTACCTTGTGGTGTTCACTTGGTTGATCAAGCCATGGTTTGTTTCATAACTCCATCTTTGCTTGATCACTTATTGCCTGTTTCATATGCATTGTATAATTTTCTGCTTACAATGATCATGGTGTATTGTTGTGTTTCAGGAGTATTATGTTCATATGATTCAAGTGCTTCACAGCTTCTAGAGTTAGGTGTGAGTGAGTTTTTGTTCAACTGTTCCTAACTCACATGTTAAGTCTAGAGTCTGTTTTAGGGTTTTGTCACGGAATAGCCAAAGGGGGAGATTGTAAGGTTGAATTTATTCAACCATCTTATTGGCTTTATTCCGTGCCAAATTTGCTTGTAATTCAGCATTTAGTAACCCTGTATTTAGGTGGGTTTGATGTAAGGGTAGTGAGTGAGATAGAGTGAAGTTTGCTCAAGAGTGTGCAAGAAAACAGAGTGTCGCGGTTGGGTCTCGCTGGTGACTCGCGGCTTCAAGCCGCCAGAAGCAACCTCACGTGCCAAGCATGCTGGAAGGTGAACAGTCTGCTAGCTGGAGCACTACAGGACAAAACAGGACAACTGGCCATACGGTTATCTCGCGACTGGATCTTGCGACTTAGTCAAGCCGCGAGGTCAAGCCGCGAGCCACCCCTGTTTTGTAGAATTCTGACGTTTCACATTCCTTTCCACTCCAAGTATAAATACCCCTATTACCCACGATTGAAAGAGAGCTTCCAGAGAGAATTTTGAGAGAGAAACCCTAAAGAAAAACTAGATTGTTTCACCCACAATCTCTACCTTAGAATCTCTTCAAATTCCTCAACTCTCTTCCTCTCCATTGTCAAATCCTTGAGAGGCTTTATACCAAACCAGGTTCTCACCATCATCATCATTGTGAGACTGCTGTTTGGATTTCTGGGAAGCAGTTAAGAAGGAACCAATCTTCATTGGTTGATGCTACGGTCTAGTAGCGGAATCCGGGAAGCTAGAAAAGAAAAAGGTTCGGCGTAACCTCGTTGGAGTAAGAAGCTTGGAGGGCTTAGGTGCACTGGGTAGATTAGGCTTGGAGGGTCTATTGCTGTCCTTGTATCCCAACTATATTTTCTAGTGGATTGATTACCGCTTAGAGGGCGGCGGAGAGGTTTTTCGCCGGGGGCTTCGGTTTCCTCTTCGATAACACATCGCGTGTTGTCTTTGTGTTTGCATCTTCCTTCCTCTCTATCTTTGCCTTTATATTTATCTGCTGTGGATATTTATCTGTTATGGCTTAGATAGTATTTAATCAATTTCGTTTGATAGCATATGTTAAGTTTCCGCACACTAGATGTTTGACATATTGCTTGAATTGATTAAGTTGTTATTTGGGGGTCTAAACGTTCAAAGGTGTTTTTGTACACGTTTTTGAACTTTCAGTATGTCTCTTTGCATGATTTGGTTGGTGATGAATGTAACATGCCACATGTTTGTGAAAATGCCTCTATGAGTGTTAATCCTCATAAGTGTGATGACATGTTATTTGAATCCATGGGTGTTGTTGACAAACTCTTGAAGAAAAATGCTAAGAAGTTTCAAAAGAATTTGAGCAAGTTATTTTGTGAAAAGGATGATTTGATTGCTAAGCTCAATGAATCCAACAAATTGGTTGAGAAATATAAAAAACTTGCTGAAATTTCTCTTGAAAAGCTGAAAGAGTTTGAATGTTTGAATATGGACTTGGATGCTAAACTTGTTTTGTCTAACAAACTTGTTGATGATCTTAAATGTGAAAATGAATCTCTTAAGATGCATGCCAAGTGTTTGATTGCTGCACCCATTAATAAAATGGATGATAATATTTGTTGCAATCATGTTGTGGTACCCGATTTTGTGTCTAGTGTGTGTTCTACCTTAAAGGACAAATCGGTGTACATTCCTCCACATAAAAGAAATCAAAAGGTGGAGAGAAAGGCTGTTAAGTCAAAACCTTCGTTTAGGTCTCAACCTAAGGCTTTGGATGGATCTAAGTTTGTTCCAACTTGCCACCATTGTGGTGTGATTGGTCATATAAGACCTCAATGTCATAAGTTGAAGAGGGAACAAAACCATGTTGCTACATCCATTCCCAAAAAGCCTAGTGGACCTAAACACATTGTTTGTCACCATTGTGGTGTCTTTGGTCATCTAAGACCTCAATGCTCTAAGTTTCATGCTTTTAAAAGAATCAAAAGAAAAGAAAAACTTGAGCTTTTTGGAAGTTGTGCTAAAAAGAGTAAACCGGTTTTGAGTGAAAATAGCATGTTGTTAAAGAAAATGTTTAATGCTCTTAACTCCTTAACTACGTGCATCTCCGGTTCTCATTCTTCCAACCCTCGTCTCACTTCTCTTGAGACACTCATTTCAAACAATCGTTCCGTTTGGATGAGGAAGGGTTCCTATGGTTGAGCCTTTGCTCTTTTGGTCCTTGATCTAATTCTTTCGATCTTTGTAGGACCCTTCTTGCATTAAATGTCATAACTTCATGCATTTTGTGCATCTTGCATCTATTTATATGCATTGTTTTGTTTTTGATCTTACTTTTATATTTCAGTTTTGTGTGAGTAAAAAATCCAAAACCACATAAAAAGTGAAAAATTCAAAAAGTTTGATCGTATATGTTTGAGCACATATCACATGTGAGTTTGGCCTTGTACCTTTGTACAAATGGCTTTGTGCATTTTCGAGCTTAGCTTGTTATTTTTGCACTTATATCTTTGTGGGAAAAATCTTGACATCTTTGTGTGATTGTTGTAAATCGATCTTCAAGCCTGTCATGAATGATTAGTCAATAGTCATGTTGGTTTTGATACATGCGTAGACTTGTGCTTATATCTCTTCCCACTCTTTTATTTTTATTGCTTAAAGAGCTCAATAAATGTAAATCTCAAAATGAAAAGAGATAATGAGCTGCAAAAGCCGTCGCATATACTAGTATTCGACTAGGAAAAAGGGAAAGCGACTTATATGAAAATGTATGATGCCTAAAAAGCCAAAGGCTTGTTCATCAAATTGAAATATCACAAATTTCAGGCATTAATCTCAAAATGAGATGTTTTGATTCAAAATGATCAAATGTTATGAATTGTAAAGAAGCCAAATGAAAAGCTTCAATCTTATGTAATCATTTTCTTGTGGGAAGTCATATATGTTCATTTCTATAATTGAGATAGACCACTTGACTTAGTACTAGTTGCGTATGACTTGATTGAATTGATCATTGAAGCTTCACTCTAGACTAAGGACTATTCCACATTTGATACACACACACAACACACATGCCTAATGTTCAATGAATGTCTTATTCATTTGTTAGATTGTACTTGTCTAAATGTGATGTGTGTGTGCTCAATCTTATATGGATTAATCCAAAAAGATTTTTGATCATTTTATATGTTTTTGGAAGTGATTTTTATCACTTTTTGTGTTTATGTTTAGTGCTTACTTTGTTTTTTCAATGTTTAAACATGTTCTGAATTGAAAAACAAGTGTCAGATTTTTTGGCCACTCATTTTGGCTACTTGCGTGAGCTACCAGCAAGCTGCCAGTTTTGGCTACTCGGTTTGGCGGCTTGCAAGCCGCGAGTCTAAGCCGCGAGTTCATACAGAGAGGTTTCGCGGCTCACTCGCGACTTGTCTCGTGACTCGCCAGTCGCGAGTCGCCCAGAATCAGCTTTTTAAAGAGCTTTTTCGTGGGAAACTTGTTTTAAACCTCTCCCATCCTCTCTAAAACCCCTCTTTCAATATTTTTACATCAAAACCCAACCAATTTGAATGGTTTTTCAATCCATTAACATCTCTAAGGTAATTATAAACTCTTTTCATTGATTTTGATCCTTAGATTATGTTTTGGAGAGTTTTGTGCTCTTGGTTGAGATTTTTATCATTGGGGTTGGGAAAACTTAATTTTTGTCAAATTTCTTCATCGGATTGGTTTCTTTTATTGATATGCATTGGATGTTGGCCCCTTGTGGCAGAAAGAACATGTATTTAGGGTAGATTTCATGATGTTCATGCATTGTTTCACATTATTGTTCATAGTGTGCATGCTAGGTGTTTGATAAAATGCCTCTTAGACATTTTCTCGCTTGTTTGGACTCCGATGAGTACCAAATTTTGGGGTTTCTCATGTTTCCTCATTAGGAACATGTTTGGTTCATTAGTTGTGTATTTTGCACACTTTACCCCACATGTGCATTTTTATGCATTGGTCATGCATTGCACTTAGCCACCTCTTGCACACACCTTTGCTACCCTTGTCATGCATTGGTCTTTACTTTATTTCTTCATCCTAGCATGTCATGGTTACCTTATGCTTTGTAGCATGTTACTTTGTCTTAGGTTTGAGTTTCATTTTCTCATTCATCTTGCACCCCTCATGCATCATTAGCATTGTTCATACCTTCATCTCTTGCCCTCGTTTCTTCTTGACCCTTTGTCTATTCCTGACAAAAAGGGGGAGAGTATACTCTAGAGAATGTTTCGGAGTATTTTGTCATTTCTATATGACTCTTGTGCACATCCTTAGGGGGAGAAATTCTATTTCTCATGCACATTTGTAGGGGGAGAGATATTCCATAGGGGAGATGCATATACCAAGGGGGAGAAGACATTGTGTTAACTAGAAAACCTTGTTCTGTTTGTTTTCTTGTTGGCTTTATGGTGCTTTGTGTTATGCTTTGGTGTTCTCATTGCATCATGTTTGTGCTTTGGACATGCATATATCCCTATGTTATTATGCTTCATTGAATGCATGTTCAGATGATCATTTGCTTTGCTATGTGATCATTGTAGTCATTTCTATACTTGTTTTATTATACTTGTCTTTTATTACTTGCTTTACCTTGAGGGTCTAATGTGTTTTGTGCAAGTGTTTCAGGGTACAAGTATATATATGTTCCAAGTGCATCACAGCTTCTCATCACTTTGAAGGGGAGAAATTTTAAGCACTTTTAATTTATATTGTTTAAGTTTATATTCAGTATTTTGTATTGTGTACCCATGTGCTTGTGTAAGCTTATAGGGTTTATGTCTTTTGCATAGTTTGTAGGCTTTATGGTATGTACCTTGCTTAATGCAGCCTTTATGCTATGTTGAAATCAGTACTTTAATCTAAATGGTATGCATTTTGGTTTATGTACTGTCACTCTTGTGCCCTTGTAGAATTGTTCCTAGATGCATATGCCTTGTGTGATATGCATTGGTTGAGTGTTGAGCATACAAGTGTCTTGCCTTGTGCTTGTTAACTTGTATATCCTTGTGTTCATTCCAAGTGTGAATGAGCACTGTGATCACTACCTTGTGGTGTTCACTTGGTTGATCAAGCCATGGTTTGTTTCATAACTCCATCTTTGCTTGATCACATATTGCCTGTTTCATATGCATTATATAATTTTCTGCTTACAATGATCATGATGTATTGTTGTGTTTCAGGAGTATTATGTTCATATGATTCAAGTGCTTCACAGCTTCTAGAGTTAGGTGTGAGTGAGTTTTGTTCAACTGTTCCCAACTCACATGTTAAGTCTAGAGTCTGTTTTAGGATTTTGTCACGGAATAGCCAAAGGGGGAGATTGTAAGGTTGAACTTATTCAACCATCTAATTGGCTTTATTCCGTGCCAAATTTGCTTGTAATTTAGCATTTAGTAACCCTGTATTTAGGTGGGATTAATGTAAGGGTAGAGAGTGAGATAGAGTGAAGTTTGCTCAAGAGTGTGTAAGAAAACAGAGAGTCGCGGCTGGGACTCGCGGGTGTCTCGCGGCTGCAAGCCGCCAGAAGCACACATGTGCCAAGCATGCTGGAAGATGAACAGTCATGCTAGCTGGAGCACTACAGGACAAAATAGGACAACTGGCCATACGGTTATCTCGCGACTGGATCTCGCGACTTAGTCAAGCCGCGAGGTCAAGTCGCGAGCACCCCTGTTTTGTAAAAACCTGACGTTTCACATTCCTCTCCACTCCAGTATAAATACTCCTTTTACCCACGATTGAAAGAGAGCTTCCAGAGAGAATTTTGAGAGAGAAATCCTAAAGAAAAACCAGATTGTTTCACCCACAATCTCTACCTTAGAGTCTCTTCAAATTCCTCAACTCTCTTCCTCTCCATTGTTAAATCCTTGAGAGGCATTATACTAAACCAGGTTCTCACCATCATCATCATTGTGAGACTGCTGTTTGGATTTCTGGGAAGCAGTTAGGAAGGAGCCAATCTACATTGGTTGATGCTACGGTCTAGTAGCGGAATCCGGAAAGTTAGAAAAGAAAAAGGTTCGGCACAACCTCGTTGGAGCAAGAAGCTTGGAGGGCTTAGGTGCACTGGGTAGATTAGGCTTGGAAGGTCTATTGCTGTCCTTGTATCCCAAATGTATTTTCTAGTGGATTGCTTACCTCTTGGAGGGCGGCAGAGAGGTTTTACGCCGAGGGCTTCGGTTTCCTCTTCGATAACACATCGCGTGTTGTCTTTGTGTTTGCATCTTCCTTCCTCTCTATCTTTGCCTTTTTCATTATCTGCTGAGATTTTATTTTGTTATGGCTTAGATAGTTTTTAACCAATTTCATATTATAGCATATGTTAAGTTTCTGCACACTAGTTTTTTGACATATTGCTTGATTTGGTTAAGTTGTAATTTGGGGGTCTAAACGTTCAAAGGTGTTTTTACACGTTATTGAACTTTCACATTAGACCCTCAAGATAAAGCAAGTAATAAAAGGACAAGTATAATGTAACAAGTAAATTGCAATAAAGTAATAATGATGTGACACATGTGAGCAACTTGATCATACACCAAAACAGTCATAAAGAAAAGATAAACAAAATAGAGTTTTCTTAATAACACAATGTCTTCTCCCCCTTGATATATGCATATCCCCTATGAAATATCTCTCCCCCTACAAATGTGCACGAGAAATAGAATTTCTCCCCTTAAGGATGTGCACAAGAGTCATATAGAAGTGACAAAACTCTCCAGTATACTCTCTAGAGTATGCTCTCTCCCTTTTTGTCATGAATAGACAAAGGGTCAAGGAGAAACGAGGGCAAGAGATGAAGGTACGAACAAAGATAATGATGCATAAAGGGTGCAAGATGAATGAGAAAATGAAGCTCAAAACCTAAGACAAAAAAAATGCTACAAAGCATAAGGTAAAAATGACATGCTAGGATGAAGAAACAAGGTATAACCCAATGCATGACAAGGGTAGCAAAGGTATGTGCAAGAGGTGGCTATGTGCAATGCATGACCAATGCATGACTAATGCATAGAAAATGTACATGTGGGGCAAGATGTGTTAAACACACAACCAATGAACCAAACATGTTCCTAATGAGGAAACATGAGAAACCCCAAAGTTTGGTACCCATCGGAGTCCAAACAAGTAAGAAAATGCCTAAGAGGTATTTTATCAAACACCTAGCACACACACTATGAACTACAATGTAAAACAATGCATGAACATCATGAAATCCACCCTTAATACATATAAAGAAATGCAAGATGCATAAAATGCATGAAAATATGACATTCAATGCATGAAGGGTTCTGCAAAGATTGAAAGAATTAGATCAAGGACCAAGAGAGTAAAAGCTCAACCATAGGAACCCTTCCTCATCCAAACGGAACGATTGTTTGGAATGAGTGTCTCATGAGAAGTGAGATGAGAGTTGGAAGAATGAGAACCGGAGATGCACATAGTCAAGGAGTTAAGAGCATTAAACACTTTCTTTAACAACATTCTATTTTCACTCAAAACCGGTTTACCCTTTTTAGTATAACTTCCAAGAAACTCAAGTTTGTCTTTTCTTTTGATTCTTTTAAGAGCATGAAACTTATAGCAATGAGGTCTTAGATGACCAAAAGCACCACAATGGTGACAAAAAATGTGTTTAGGTCCACTAGGCTTTTTGGGAAGGGATCTAGCAACATAGTTTTGTTCTCTCTTCAACTTATGAAATTGAGGTCTTATATAACCAATCACACCACAATGGTAGCAAGTTGGAACAAACTTAGATCCATCCAAAGCCTTAGGTTGAGACCTAAACGGTGGCTTTGACTTAAGAGCCATTCTCTCCACCTTTTGATTTCTTCTATGTGGAGAAACGTACACTGATTTGTCCTTTGAAGTAGAACACACAACAGACACAAAATTGGGAACCACAACATGATTGCAAAAAATATTATCCTTTTTAGCAATAGGTTTAGCAATCAAACACTTGGCATGCATTTTCAAAGATTTATTCTCACATTTTATTTCATCAACAAGTTTGTTAGACAAAACAAGTTTAGCATCCAAGTCCATATTCAAACATTTAAACTCTTTCAACTTTTCAAGAGAATTTTTAGCAAGTTTCTTATATTTCTCAACCAATTTGTTGGATTCATTTAACTTAGCAATCAAATCAACTTTTTCACAAAATAACTTGCTCAAATCTTTATGAAACTTCTTAGCCTTTTTCTTGAAGAGTTTGATGTTAGGAATATCAACAACACCCAAAGATTCAAGTAACATGTCATCACAATTATGAAGATTAACACTCATAGAGGCATTTTCACAAACACATGGCATGTTACACTCAACAACATCCAAAACATCCATAGAAGCATACAAAGCATTATCCATGGAAAAACACATAAGGGGTCAAGAATCGCACTAAGGTAATTAAACCACAGCAAGTGCACCCATTCTGATACCAATTGAATGTTCAATTAGTGTGTAAAACACCTAGAACGTTTGGACCCCAAATTACAAATTACCAATTCAAGTTTATTATCAAACAATGTATGTGTGGAAAATGAACATAAGCTTAACACAGAATTGATAAAACAATCTAAAAAAAATAAAATCACAACCACAGCAGAAATTAAATGGCAAAGATTAAGGGAAAATGGATGCAAACACAAAGACAACACAACAATATGTTATCAAAGAGCAAACCGAAATCCTCAGCGTAAAACCTCTCCACCGCCCTCCAAGCAGTCAATAAATGAATGCAAAACATTAAAACTTCATCTTGTGATATCTTCTGATATGATCACCTGATTTGGAAACCAAACATATAGTGTGATCGTTAGAATCTCAAGATCATTTTTATGATATATAATGAACGACTATGTAAGGTTGAATTTAATCAACTATTTTGTTGGCTTTATTCCGTGCCAAATTTGCTTGTAATTCAGCATTTAGAAACCTTGTATTTAGGTGGGAATCATGTAAGGGTAGTGTGTTCGAGAGTGTGAAGAAATACTCGAGAGTGTGCACTCAGCGAGGCCTCGCGATGGGATCTCGCGATTGGCAAGTCACCAAAGCTGGCACATGTGTGAAGCATGCAGAGGAGCTGAAGAGTCACGCCATCTAGAGCACTATAGGACAAAACTTCCAGTCTGGTAAGGCAGTTAGCTCGCGACTCAAACTCATGACTCAGTCAAGTTGCGAGGTCAAGTCACCAAACCACTCTGTTTAGGAAAAACTAACCTTTCGCACTCCAAACACACACCAGTATAAATACCCTTATACCCACGTATTGTAGAGAGCTTTTAGAGAGAATTTTGAGAGATAAACCCTAGAGAAAAACAAGATTGACTCATCCACAATCTTCATCCTTTGATTCTCAAAATTCCTCTACTCTCACACTTTCCATTGTTACATCCTTGAGAGGTACATTAGCCAAAACATTTTCTCTCCATACCCATATTTGTGAAGAGGCTATTTGGTGCTTGGGAAGCAGTTAGGAAGGGACCAATTGATATTGGTTGATGCTATGGGCTATAGTGGGATCCAGTAAGCTAGAGAAGACAAAGGTTCGACGTAACCTTGTTGGAGTAAGAAACTTGAAGGGCTTAGGTACATTGGGTAGATTAGGCTTGGAAAGTTTTCTGCTGTTCATGTATCCCAACTTCATTCTCTAGTGGAATATTGACCGCTTGGAGGGCAGCGGAGAGGTTTTATGCTGAGGACTTCAGTTTTCTCTTCGATAACACATCGCTGTGTTGTCTTTGTGTTTGCATCTCTCTTCTCTTAATCTTTGCCATTTAATTTCTGCTGTGGTTGTGATTTTATTTGGTTTAGATTGTCTTATCAATTCTGGTTTAGCTTATTTTCATATCCCGCACATACATTGTTTGATAATAAACTTGAATTGGTAATTTGTAATTTGGGGGGTCTAAACATTCAAGGTGTTTTACACACTATTTGAACATTCAGACTAAATAAATGAAATGCAATTATGATTTTTAGGTACTTAAAATTATTATTTTTGTCATCTCTCAAGGTTAAATTACGGGTACGATATTGAGTGTCTACAATATGATACAGAAATTAAAATAATAATAATAATAATAATAATAATAATAATAAATTGATTAATGATACGATTTATGATATGATTTAGGCAATGTGTTCAAACTTTAGACAGCAAAGCTTCTATTTTTTTTTTTCCTTCAATTATACTGGATTATTATATATATATTGCATGTGTGTTACTGTTAGGTAGTTTCTCCACACAGAAAATAAAATAAAAAATAATAAAATGTGTTACTATAGGCACTAACTATGCTCTTTCTTTGAAAAATAAAAAAAAATATCAAATCAAATGGCTAGTTTTGGGTTCTTGGCTTCTATTTGGATACCAAGAAAATGAGATTTCTTCTTAATGGCTGGGGTTTAATTTTTGGTTATGAGGAATTTTATTTATTTATTTCTAGGTGTAAGTGATTGTTTCCGAAGAAACCATATTGAAAAAATGAAAACGTACCAAGGGAAAAATGAGATTGAAATTTACACGTAAATTGTCACATTTAAAACATTAAAGTTATCACCGCGCACTCTTAGCACAATGGTCACTCCACAAGTATAAGTGCTTGTGGAGAGTTAGGGGCAAGAGCTAGGATTCAAGACCCCAAGAAGGAATTCCACACACATATACACTTAGATTAGGCTAAAGTAAAATTTCTATCTTGTATCTAGAAAAAAAAAAAAAAAAAAAAAAAAAAAAAGCCAATAGGGACTAAATTCACATTTGGTGTGAAAATAATAGATTTATTAACTCGTAATCAAACTCGACCTTGGCAAACAAAAAAATGAATCTAATTTAGTAATAAGCTTAATCTCAACTCATATTATTCTAAATAAAATAAAATGAATAAATATTCTAAAACTCAGTTTGACTCAACTAATTTACAATCAATCCTAAATTATTCTTGGAATGGACAACCTCAGGTTCAAAAATATAGGGTAGATTTGGATTTAGGAATCCTTGGTGCAACCCACGATATTGTTGCTATCCCATGAAAGAGTGCAGAAGAAATAACATGCCTAGTGGAGTTGGGACTAGATCTAGCACCATATGAGGCATAAACACAAATAAAACCACAGAGAGAGAGAGAGAGAGAGAGAGAGAGAGAGAGAGAGAGAGAGAGAGAGAGAGAGAGAGAGAGAGAGAGAGAGAGAGAGAGAGAGAGTAGAAAAGAAGTTTGACTTATGCTAGTGTGGTGGGGGTACCAAATTGGGGCTACTGATTTTAGGCTTCAAATCTAAGAACGACGTGGGTGTGAGCTAATGAAATGCAATTTCAGTTGTACACAAAAGACAGTATTGGCCTGTACTACATATGCAGATGCAATTAAATTACTTAAGGATGGGTGGAAATTTCATTTGTTTAGAGTGAATTTCACTTTGAAATGAAAAAGTAAAAGTGATGTTTCAGTTTCTGTAAAAGTCTGTTTGGTTGGAGGAGTGGAAAAATGGGAGGATAGAAAATGAGGAGGGGATAGAAAAGTGGAAAGATAAAAAATATTTAGTTTTCTCCTATTTGTGTTTAGTTGGGAGGTTAAAAAAATGGAGAGATGAAAAATTTATTTGTTTGGTTGAGAAGATAGAAAAGAAAAGTAAGTATAAATTTACAATTATGTCCCCATTAAATAAAACAAAAAAGCAACACATAGGCCCAAGGAGAAAACACCTGGGCCCCACTACACATTTTTCCTCCCTCCCTCCCAACCAAACACCCTCCAAAAAGTTTCCTCTCCTCATTTTCTCTATTTTTTTTTTCTATTTTTTTTTCATCCTCCTTAAAATCTACTATGTTAGGACATATGTGATTTGATGTTAGGAACATATGTCAACATTTTATGTAATTGGCTAATCCTTTGACAAAACGCACTTTACTTGTAATTGGGTAGATCAAGGATGTGTTTAATGCTTTAAGAAACAAGGTTTCAAGTTCAAGTGTTAAAGTCATACAAGTCTGTCCAAGAATCAAGTAAGAAACTGTTGGATTATAAAACTCGACAGCTAGCATCTATCGAGATTTAAAAGTTGCTGAAGCTCGTGGCTCGACAGCTAGCTCGATAGATGGCTATCTATCGAGGTTTATGAAATTCAGTTTTTCAAGCTGATTTTCATCCAATCCGGGAATGTATGTTTAGGCTTTCTTTTCTCACAACCCTAAACATATATTAGGATTATTTTAAGGGTCGTAAAAGGTTACACACAAGTTGCACAAGAGTATAATTCCATAAGTGTGAAGAAATGTGTAATCAAAAACCTAGTTTACCCTAGTTCTTCATTCTCTTCAAGAAGCTGCTGTGTTTGTACACCATAGGGTTTTGTGACCAAGCAACTTCATGATCTTCATTGTGTAATGAATAGAAGAACTTTGCAGCCAACATCTTTCTCAAGTTGGTGATCAAGTTGCGTACTGGGATCCGCACAATTGGTTAGTCACGTACTGGAAGCCATGCGTTGAAAGGAGAGATTGTCACTACAGAACAAGTCCAATTGGGTATTGGGGTAAAGGTTCAACCGTAGTTGGTATAATGTACTGGAATTCTTTTACTTGTAACTGCTTGTTTTGATAATAGTGGATTCTCGGAAGTGGTGACCTTAAAATAGTCGGTGGGGTTTTTGCTGTTTAGGTTTTCCCCATTCGTAAACAAATCACTGTGTTAATCCACGTACATCGCGTGTTAATTTGATTAATTAATAAATTTAGCTAATTAATCAATTAATTCATCACAAGGGGTCAATACATTTGTTGGCCTATCATACTCTACCAAATACACCCTAAGTAAGTTAGAGAGAAAAGAAGGTTTTATTTATTTTTTTTTTATTGAGTAAATTGCAAATTACACCCCTAAAGTTTGGGGTGATTGGATTTTACACCCTAAATTTTCAGAATTTGGATTTTATCCATGTATTTTGGGAGTGTTTGAATTTTACATCCTGACATTTCAGAATTTGGATTTTATCCATATATTTTGGGAGTTTTTGGATTTTACTCCCTAAAGTTTAGGGTTGTTTGGATTTTACACCCCTAAATTTCAGTTGTTTGGATTTTACACCCCTAAATTCTGAAATTTAGGGGTGTAAAATCCAAATAACCCTAAACTTTAGGGGGTAAAATCCTAGTTCTGAAACGTCATGGTGTAAAATCCAAACATCCCAAACTTCAGGGGGGTAAAATCCAAATTTTGAAACTTCAGGGTGTAAAATCCAATCACTCCTAAACTTTAGTGTTGTAATTTGCAATTTATCCTTTTTTTTTTAAAGATAATTAGTATAGGCTACCTGCAGTTCGAAATCTTTCTTCCATAAATTTCCAAACACTTTATACATAGGAAGGTCCTAATTCAATTACAAGGCCCTTGACAAAAAGAAAAGAAGATTAATAATTAATTTAGAATGTATTGATGCTCGTTTTTGCAAATCCGTACCCAAAAGCCCATGAGAAAGAAAGCCCAATAAAAAGCAAGACTTGAAGGCTTGCCAAGAAGACCGAAGAGTAAGAAAGGCCCAAATAAAACATTAAAGAAATAAAAGCCTAAACTTACACTTGGGCTAAGAAGGAATTACAGGGGAAAGTGATTTACAACAGAATATAAATCTATAGCAAAATACAAATTTTCTGCAGAATACAGTTCTTTAGCAGAATGGCTTTGGCAGAATAAGGCCAATTGGGTTTAATACCCTTTGATCCAGTAAACACTGTTTGGCCCACAAAGGCCGAAAGCCTTTTGTATAAAAGAATAAGAGCAAGAGAAGCCTAACCTAGCCTTTAGTATGAGACACGACAAAAAGAAACAAGGAATAGTAGAAAGTGTCAGCAGCAAAAACTGCGTGAAGGAAAGAAAAGCCAAACCAAAGGAAATGACAAACATAGCAGGGAACGCATGAGGAAGTAATACAAATCCAGCAGCAGAAAACTCATAAAGGAGAAAGAAAAAAAATTAGAGAATGTAAGGTTGAATTTAATCAACCATCTTGTTGACTTTATTACGTGCTAAATTTGCTTGTATTTCAGCAATTAGTAACCCTGTATTTAGGTGGGATTCTTGTAAGGGTAGTGAGTGAGATAGTGTGAAGAAATGCTCAAGAGTGTGCAAGAAAAACAGGGACTCACAACTGGATTCACGGGTGACTCGCGGCTGCAAGCCGCCAGAAGCTGCACATGTGCTAGACATGCCAAAAGTTGAAGCGTCATGCCAGCTGGAGCACTACAGGACAAAATAGGACAACTGGCCGTTCAGTTACCTCGCGGTTGGAACTCGCGACTCAGTCAAGCCGCAAGCCAGCCTTGTTTTGAAAAACCTAACTCTTCACATTTCATTCTCACCCCAGTATAAATATCCCTTATACCTAAGAAAGAAAGAGAGCTTCTAGAGAGAATTTTGAGAGAGAAACCCTAGAGAAAAACAAGATTGATTCATCCCCAATCTTCATTAAGAGACTCTTCAAATTCCTCAACTCTCTTCCTCTCCATTGTTAAATCCTTGAGAGGCTTTTTACCAAAACCTTTTCTCACCATATCCATTACTGTGAGAGGGCTGTTTGGTGCTTTAGGAAGCAGTTAGAAAGGAACCAATTTCACATTGGTTGATGCTATGGTCAAGTAGTGGAATCCGGGAAGCTAGAAAAGAAATAGGTTCGGCGCAACCTCGTTGGAGCAAGAAGCTTGGAGGGCTTAGGTACACTGGGTAGATTAGACTTGGAGGGTCTATTGCTATTCATGTATCCCAACTACATTTTCTAGTGGATTACTTACCGCTTGGAGGGCGGTAGAGAGGTTTTACGCCGAGGGCTTCGGTTTCCTCTTCAATAACACATCGTGTGTTGTCCTTGTGTTTGCATCTCTCTTCCCTTAATCTTTACCTTTTATTTTCTGCTATGGATGTGATTTTAATTGGCTTAAATTGTTTACTAATTCTGTTTATAGCTTGTGTTCATTTTCTGCACACTTATTGTCTGTCATAAAGCTTGAATTGGTAATTTTGTTATTGGAGGTCTAAACGTTCATAGTGTTTTATACACTAATTGAACTTTCAGAGAAAAGACAAAAGAAATCAAGGCAAGCCCAAGTGCCCATACCTTCTTCCATAAAGGATAAACATGGGTAGAATAGACAAGTAGTAGGACAAAACAAAACCAATTTGCAATGCTAGAAATAGCGTGGGAATAAAAGATAACAAAAACAAAGGATGGTGGAGCAAGCACACAATGGCTGGAGCATTACCAACCTATACCAAGCAAATACAAGGGAGGTGGGCCCATGTTCAAGGGATTCAGAGCGTGTGGTTTGGTGGCAGGGAGAAAAGGGGTCTATATTTGGTTTCTAGCTGTGGCTTCTTTTGGAAATATACCTTGTTGGGATGATATCTTACCCAAAAGAGGTAGTAGTTGGCTAGGACCATCTAATGCATGCCATAGAGGTAGGTGAGGAAAAACCCAAATTCTTGTCCATTTAGAACTGAGAGGTAGAGACTCACGGCAAAACAAAACAAATAGGAATTTTGTCATGAATGAAGTAGTGGTGCAACAAACGTGTATTAAGCAATGGTAGTGGTCGAGCAACCAATGGGTTGGTGGGCAGTCCTGAAGGAATGCTCATAACAAACCAAAAATAGTTGATGAAGCCCTAGGGGTAAAAAAGAGAAATCCCATTAAATTAGCCCACTATAAAAAGGGGAAGGAGGCATGCATAAGAGGGGGGGGGGGACCCAATGGAAGAAAGTAGTGAAAACAGAGATAGGAGTAACATAGAAAAAAGAGAAAGAAAGAGAGTGGTAAAAAGAAGAGAGAACAACCCACGACACGATAGCAGTAAGAAATAACAAGTAAAATTAACAAAGAGAAAGAAAGAAAGAAAGGAAGGAAGTGGTAAAGAGAAGAGAGAAAACACAACAGAAATAGGGGCATGCATCAATAGACCGTCTTTTTCCTTCCTCTATAGCAAACCCACTCTTTGGAATCCCAAAAGTAGTAACAAGTAGTCATTTAAGTCCATCCCCAAAATGCAAAACTTTAATGGCAAAAGCCTATAACAAGGTTGTTCATGTTGAGGGTTCGAGTTCCTTTTTGGTTCACTTCTTGCTTGAAGATTCAATGTTTTATCTTTGTCACGAATATTTACATATGTTCTACTATAGCACCTTTTTTATCATATTCTACATCAATTGTCCAACCGTGGTATTTTTATTTGCTACACAAGTTATCCTACTAAGAACACCTTTCTTTTAATTCATGATTATGCTGGGAGAAACCTTATGTATTCTTTGCTGACACATGTATTAGTTTGTTTAGCTTTAACTAATTTTGCCATAAGTATATATATACATTGTAGCTCATGTTTTGAAAACTTTATTTTTTATATGTATATGTGAATATGTATAAATGCATATACGAATATATGTATGTATATATTTAAGAATACGCTAACCCAGGTGATCTAACATTTGCTTGATGGGTATTTTCTTTGGGTTTTAGAGTTGTTTTTGTGCAAGAAGTGCAGAAATATTTTCTGTAGTAGAAAATTAAGAGTAGTCATTCACATTATAGAAAAGTGGAGAAAACTTTACTACACAATAGAATGTTAAGGAAAGTTAGTTTCGTAGCAGAAACTAGAAAAATGTTCCTTTTGCGGTAGAGATGGAGAAAGGTCATTTACGTTGCAGAAAAGTGTAGAAAACTTTATACACAGCAGAAAGTTAAGACAAGTCAGTCCTATAACAAAAACTGGAGAAAAGTTCATTCTGCTGCAGAAAACGAAGAATAAACCCATTTTGCAGCGTCTTCCTTTGGGCTTTGAACTTAACGATTGTGCACAAACTGGCAACAACAGGATAATACCTTAGAGCCCATTGCGCGGAGTATTAGGCCCAACTTCCTTGTTAGAAAAATTTTAAACTAAATGTTGTCTAATAACATCAAAACCTAAGGTACAAGAAGCGTAAAACCCACCCTTAACAGAATGTATATAGATTCTAGAGTTTTTAAGATTTAAAATCTAGATATATATTTGAATCACACTTAGTTAGTATAAATTGTTAATATATGGTGATAAAAAAAAAAATTTGTTAATATATAAGTATGATTTGTAAAATCAAATGGTAAGTACTCCTCGGCCTTGGTGTTAATATATAAGTATGATTCTTGGCGTACCATCAAGAATCACCATCAATTTCAATGAACTGCAGATTGGGAGTTGGATGCATTTATGCCATGTTTAAAATGACAGCAAAGACATTGAACTTTTTTTCAGTTCCACCAACATAAATCTTTTCACATGGCCTCTTCATTTAGTACGTTCTAACAATAACTTTATTGGGGTTCCAACCCCAACAGTAAGTTTGAATTATTATTATTATTATTTGTTGGAGGAACGACTGTTTGAAAAACTGAACACCACAAAAAGCTCCTCTATTGCTTATATATGTTATAGCATAAGTTTGTACATTTTTTTTTTGAGAGTATATTTTTTAGAAAAAAATTGTACTTGGTTGCACGGAATATGTTGGGTTTATGCCCCTCTCTCTCTCTCTCTCTCTCTCTCTCTCTCTCTCTCATAAATAAATAAATAAGATAATACAAAAGAAGAGAGAGCACAACAGTAAAATAAAAATTTTATCATTCTCATTGTTATAGTTTCTAAATTATCTAGTCTGATTAGTAATTCTTTTATGTATTATTTCTGACTTTAAAGATAACAAATGTCTGTTTTTACTATAAATTCTTTCTTTATCAATTTCTTTGATTATGGAAATATTATTTAGTGAATAGATTTCTTTCGGGATAGGTGGTAAAATGAATTTAAAAAGTATGTCTTTTCCTAACACATTAGTTTTTAATTCCTTCATTTGTTGTTAAGAAGAGATAAAGTAAGGCCATAAAGGAATTTCCTAAAATAATTTTAGAAGAAAGGTTTTTAATTAAAACAAAAACAGTTTCAAAACATACTCCATCTTTACATATATGAACATTAGGTATTTTGTAATTAATTATGAGCTTTTCTTTTTTTCTTTTTTTCTTTTTGAAAACTATGAGCTTTTCTCCATTAGCTTGAGTTAACCCTTCAGATGATTTTTCATAATACTTTAAAGGTATTAATCCTTCTTGTATACAATTCATGTCAGCACCTAAGTCTATTAAAGCAATTTCTGTCAAAGGAAACTCTTTATTAATTACTAGAGTGACTTTTGTATGAAAAAAAAAAAACCTACTAAAGCTAGACCAATACAAATGAACAATGAATTATTAAAACACTGTAAAAAAGAAATTGAAGATCTTTTAATTAAAGGTCTAATTAGGAAAAGCAAGTCTTCTTGGAGTTGTGCTGCATTTTATGTTAATAAACTGGCAGAATTGGAAAGAGGAGTTCTAAGATTAGTTATAAATTATAAACCTTTAAATAAAGCATTAGAATGGATAAGATACCCTATTCCCAATAAGAAAGATTTACTTGATAGACTTCATGAAGCAACCATATTTTCTAAATTTAGTACGAAAAGTGGATTTTGGCAGATACAGATAGATGAGAAAGATAGATATAAAACTGCCTTTACAGTTCCTTTCAGTCATTATGAGTGGAATCTTGTTTAAAGAATGCACCTAGCGAATTTCAAAATATAATGAATGTTATATTTACACCTTATACAGATTTTTCAATTGTTTATATAGATGATGTCTTAATTTTTTCTAAATCAATGGATGACCATTGGAAACATTTAGACATATTTGTTAAAGTAATTAAACTTAATGGATTAGTTGTATTAGCCACTAAGATAAATTTGTTTAGAGATAAAATCTGATTTTTAGGTTATAATATTTACAAGGGAACCTTAAGCCCCATTGACAGAGCTATTCAATTTGCAGATAAATTCTTAGATGAGATAAAAGATAAAAACCAGTTACAAAGATTTCTTGGCAGCCTAAATTATGTTTCGGATTACTCTTAAGGATTAAAAAAGATATGCAAACCCTTGTATAAAAGGCTAGAGAAGAATCCTCTTCTATGGACAGAAAAACATACTATGATAATTAGACAGATAAAAAAATATGTAAAGTGACTCCCTTGTATTGTTATTCCTTCCCCCAATACTTTTAAAATCATTGAGACAAATGCTTTTGGCATAGGTTATGGTGGAATTCTAAAACAGGTAGCAAAATATGATACCAAAGAATAGATTGTTAGATTCCATTCTAGCTCCTGGTTAGAATTACAGCACAATTAAGAAAGAAATTTTATCTATTATATTATGTGTTTCAAAATTTCAAAATGAAACACTATGCTCTCTGAAGACATAGTTATCTATTATAGTGGTCTGTCGTAGGTGAATAGTGATTTGTTGTAGTTCTATCACAGTTGTTTGTCCAAGAGAGCATGTCTGTCTGTCTATCAATCTATATCCGCATAGTTATCATAATCTAGTGGATCAGACTTATTTCTTTCTTAATAGTGTTGTAATTTTGCTGGGTAGTTGACCAGGAGCCAGAATGGAATCTAACAATCTATCAGAAGCATCTGCCTTAATAATTTTAAAAGTATTGGGGGAAGGAATAACAATACAAGAGAGTTGCTTAACATATTTTTTTATCTATCTAATTATCATAGTATGTTTTTCTATCAATGGTGGAGGATTCTTCTCTAGCCTTTTATACAAGGGTTTGCATATCTTTCTTAATCCTTGAAAGTAATCTGAAACATAATTTAGGCTGCCAATAATTCTTTGTAACTGGTTTTTATCTTTTATCTCATCTGGGAATTTATCTGCAAATTGAATAGCTCTGTCAATGGGGCTTAAGGTTCCCTTGTAAATATTATGACCTAAAAATCGGATTTTATCTTTAAATCAATTTATCTTAGTCGCTAATACAAATAATCCATTGTGTTTAATAACTTTAACAAATATGTCTAAATGTTTCCAATGGTCATCGATTGATTTAGAAAAAATTAAGACATCATCTATATAAACAATTGAAAAATCTATAAAAGGTGTAAATATATCATTCGTGTGAATGTTCATTGTGATTGAAAGCTCGAAAATGTGTTAAAAACACAAGAGATATTTAGACCCCCAAATAAAAGATACGGCTCGATAGATTTTATCCTAACTTAATTCTAAGTGCAGAATACTGTAAATGCGAGTGGATAAACAAACAAGCTACTTTAACACATATTCAAATAAAGAATGTAGTTGGGATACATGAACAGCAGAAGACCCTCCAAGCCTAATCTACCCAATGTACCTAAGCCCTCCAAGCTCCTACTCCAACGAGGTTACGCCGAACCTATTTCTTCTTTAACTTGCCAGATTCCGCTACTTGACCATAGCATCAACCAATATGAAATTGGTACCCTCTTAACTGCTTCCCAAACACCAAATGGCCTTTTTACAGATATGGGTATGGTGAGAAAAGGTTTTGGTAATGTACCTCTCAAGAATTTGACAATGGAGAGGAAGAGAGTAGAGGAATTTGAAGAGTCTCTATGTGAAGATTGTGGATGAATTAATCTTGTTTTTCTCTAGGGATTCTCTCTCAAAATTCTCTTTGGAAGCTCTCTCTAAATCGTGGGTATAAGGGGTATATGTATAGTAGGGTGAGAAGGAATGTAAAAAGTTAGTTTTTCCCAAACAGGGTGTTCTAGTGACTTGACCTCGCGACTGGGTTGAGTCGTGAGTTCAAGCCACGAGCTAACGGCCTGGCCAGCTTGGGACTTTTGTCCTGTAGTGCAACAGTTGATGTGACTCTTCAACTTCTGGCATACTTGGCACGTGTACAACTATCTGGCAGCTTGCAAGTCGCAAGCCACCCGCGAGATCCAGTCTCGAGTCCCTGCTTCTTTGCACAATCTTGAGCATTTCTTCACACTCTCACACACACTACCCTTACATGATTCCCACCTAAATATAGGGTTGCTAATTGCTAAAATACAAGCAGATTTGGCACGGAATAAAGCCAACAAGATGGTTGATAAAATTCAACCTTACAATTATGGTATGATTAAACCACCATAGAGCAGACAGTAACCTCAAGGAAGAAGTAGCAAACATGGTGTCAAGAAACTATAGCAACTAAAAGTCAAAACATTATAACCCAACAAACAAAACTCAACCATATTGAACCAAAAATACTCACAAACAGAGTATATCACACAAAAATCAAAACAAATATCATATGACAATGAGACCAATAAACATGGGTATGAGATTTGCCAACCAGTATAGATCAGTTTACAAACTCTAATAGTGAAATTAAACATGAAGGCAACCATATTTAGCATCCTAAAAGCAAGATCAACCAAGCCCAAACACCCAAACTCATCAAACATGAACCCAGCCCATAACCGAAACCACAGATATCACAAAACTCAATAACAACTCACAAATCCAAGAAAACAAAGCTCAAAGCATGAAATATGAAGTGAGAGAGAGAAAACCCATACTTTTTTCTTGAAGATTTGAGGTTGAAATGAAGTAAAAATAGAGGTTTGTTCGAGAGTGACACGGTGAGTTTAAGAGTGTTTCAAGTAACGAAGAAGATGAATAGTCAGAAATGTTCGAGGGAAAACTGAAAAAGTTTAAAAACTGACCATTTTTGCGTAAAACACACGATTTTCGCGACTGGTGTGCAAGTCGCCAGGGGCAGCAGCCAGAACACTTGAAAGAAAACTTTTGAAAAATTTTCTAAGTGTTTTTCGTGACTGGAAGTTCCACTCGCGAGAGAGTCGCGAACTGAGCCACGAAAATCTCTGTGTACCCCTCGCGACTAGACCTTCCACCCACGAATAAGTCGCTAACCTGAGCCGTGAAAAGCATGAAACTCCAAATTTTTGAAAAAAATCTAAGTTTTTTTCGTGACTGAAGCATTTACCCGCTAATGAGTCGCTAGTGAGTCACGAAAAATCTCTATATGGACTCGCGATTGGGGCATGCGACTGGTTCTACCCATGACTGAGTCACCAGAACAGGGCAACATAGTTTTTGAATTTTTGACAATTTTTGTAAAAACAAAATACTTTCCAAAAACAACTAAAACACTCAAAAATATTTTTATGATTGATTAACAAAGATTGAGCATGTGAAAACACATTTAAACAAGTACAATTACACGAATGAATATGACATTCATTGAATATAGACATGTGTGATGTGTGTGGATATCAAAAATGAGATAGTTCTTAGTCTAATGTGAAGCTTCAATGATCAATTCAATCAAGACATACATAACTAGCACTAGATAATGTGACCCATCTCAATTATAGAAATATGCATATATGGCCTCCCACATAAATTTGAGTACAATATCTTTGAAGCTTTTCATTTGGCTCCATGTTTAACATATCATTTGATCTTTTTGAATCAACACATCTCATTGTGAGATCGATGCCTGAAATTTTGGATATTTCAGTTTGATGAGTTAGCCTTTGGCTTTTTAGGCATCATATAATTTTAATTTTTGGTCGCTTTCCCTTTTTCCTAGTCAAATACTAGTATATGCGACAGGCTTTTGCAGTTCAATATCTCTTTTCATTTGGAGATTTACATTTGGTGAGCTCTTTTAGCAAAAACAATAAAATAAAGAGTGAGAAGATATATAGACACAAGGCTATGCATGTCTCAAGGCCAACAAAACCATTCATTAATCATTCATGGCAAGGTTGAAGATCTATTTACAACAGTCACACAGATTTCAAGATTTCTCCCACAATGATATGAGTGCATAGGGAACAAGCTATACTCGTAGATGCACAACGTCATTTGCACAAAGGTACAAGGTAAAACATATTATGAGACAAAACTTAACAATGTTGATCTAACTTTTTGGATTTTCTACTTTTTATGTGATTTTTGGATTTTTGACATACAAGAAGGAAAAGATTGATAAAAAACAATTAAGGAACAACAACTAAAGCAGATAAAGCAATAAACAATAAAAGATCATGCTATACAAATAGCCAACAAAGTAGTGTGTGCCTGACAAACAAATTAACTCAATATAAAGATGTGAAGCACACATTACACAAGAGATTCAAGGAATTGTACCAACACCAATGGTCTTACGAAGGGATTCAAACCGTGGACCATCGAGAGGCTTGGTGAAGATGTCCGCCTTTTGATTGTCTGTGTGTATGAATTCAAGGCATACAACTTTTTCTTCCACCAAATCCTGAATGAAATGGTAACGTATTTCTATGTGTTTAGACTTTGAATGCTGAACTGGATTCTTAGAGAGATTTATGGCACTGGTGTTATCACAGAAAACACACATTGTATCTTGAGGAATCCCATAGTCATGAAGTAGCTTCTTCATTTAAAGGAGTTTTGTGCAGCAACTTCCAATGGCTATGTACTCTACTTCAGCTGTAGAGAGAGACACGGAATTTTGTTTCTTGCTCATCGAAGAGACAAGATTGTTACCAAGGTAGAAGCATCATCCTGAAGTACTTTTCGATCATTCACACTACCAGCCCAGTCTGCATTTGAATAACTGGCAAGGCATGCATTTGAGTCCTTTGAATACCACAACCCATAATCTGGAGTTCCATTGATATATCGTATAATTCGCTTCACTACAGTTAGGTGTGATTCTTTTGGAGCAGCTTGATATCTAGCACAAACACCAACACTGAATGCAATATCTGGTCTACTAGCTATAAGATAGAGTAGACTCCCAATGATACTCCTATACAAGGTTGGACTCACTTCCACTCTGGAAGAATCAACATTCAGCTTTGTAGAAGAACTCATGGGAGTGGAGGCATGCTTTTTGGAGTCTAGTCCAAACTTCTTGACAATGTTTCTAGCATACTTTTCTTGTGACACGAATATGTCTTCCTTCTTTTGTTTGACTTGAAGGCCCAAGAAAAATAAGTTCCCCCACCATACTCATCTCAAATTTTTTCTTCATCTCCTTAGAGAATTCTACAGCTCGATCATCAATGGTAGCCCCAAATACTATGTCATCTACATATACTTGAGCCATGAGAAGGTAATTTTCATCATTCTTGACAAACAAAGTCTGATCGGCATATCCCCTTTTGAATCCTCTTTCCAAGAGGTAATGAGTAAGCCGATCATACCACGCTCTAGGAGCTTGTTTTAAGTCATAAAGGGCTTTCTTTAATCTCAACACATGATCAAGGAAGTGAGGATCCTCAAAGCCTTTGGGTTGTTCAACAAACACTTCTTCATTCAGGTATCCATTTAGAAAAGCACATTTTATATCCATTTGGTAGAGTTTGAAGTTCATAGTGCATGCAATGGACATAAGAATTCGAATAGACTCAAGTCTGGACACAGGAGCGAAGGATTCATCAAAGTATACTCCTTTTACTTAAGTGTATCCTTGAGCTACTAACCGAGATTTATTCCGGATTATCTCCCCATCTTCATCGGTCTTGTTTTTGAATATCCATTTTATGCAATGACATGAACATTTTCAGGCCTTGGAGCAAGTTCCACACATCATTTCTCACAAATTGATTCAGCTCTTCATGCATTGACTTAACCCAATTTTCATCTTGGAGAGCTTCTTCTACCCTCTTTGGTTCAAATTAAGCAAGGTAGCAATGGTATGTTACATGATTGGCCAAAAGTATGTTTCATTTTCTAAGGTGAAGACCTTCATCTAAAGACCCTATAATGTTGCTATTCGGATGGTTCTTAATCACTCTTGATGATGGCTTCTTTGACATGGAGACTTCATCATTCCAAGAAATGGGAGGATGAACTTTTGGAGGAGTGAGAGGACTTGATGTTCTAGATATTGATCTTGTTTCCATTCTTGGGTTCATGGGAGTTGATTCTTCTTCCAATGTAGGTCCTTCAACTTCTATATCAAGAGCTTCGACCTCAACAATGGGTTCTTTGGTGCTCGGTTTTTGTCCATCATCAACCATCTCTACCTTTGCTATCACATCATCAGTTTTTACATTGATGGACTCCATTACTGTCTTAGTTCTATTGTTGAAAACCTTATATGCCTACCTAGTAGTAGAATACCGAAGAAAAATGCCTTCATCACTTTTTGCATCAAATTTCCCAAGGTTTTCCCGATCATTTAGAATGTAGCACTTACTTCTAAACACTCGGAATCACTTTACTCTAGGCTTCTTTCCATTCCAAATCTCATAAGCAGTCTTCTTTGCTCCCACTCGGAAGAATATTCTATTACCAATGTGACATGAGGTGTTTATGGCTTCTCCCCAAAATTTTTGAGGAATTTGCTTGTTTAGTAACATAACTCTTGCCATCTCTTGAATCATCCGATTCTTCCTCTCTACTACTCTATTTTGCTGAGGAGTTTTGGGGGCTGAAAATTCTCTTTTGATTCCATTCTTTTCATAAAATACCTCAAATCTTGCATTCTCAAATTCCTTGCCATGATCACTTCTTATCTCAACAATAGGGACCCCTTTTTCATTTTGTAGTCTCTTGCAAAGAGTTTCCAATTTCTCACATGCTTCTGATTTTTCTCTAAGAAATTCAACCTGAGTGTATCTTGTAGGCCCCATTAGATCAACGTAAAGAAGCTCTAAACATCGTGAAGTAGCAATCACATTCACCTTGTGATGGCTTGCCTTTGTTTGCTTTCCCATTTGGCAAGCACCACAAATAGTCTTCTTCACCTTTCCAAACTTTGGAAGTCCTTCAACTACTTTAAGTTTAGATACTTTAGCTTCTTGTTTGAAATTTGCATGCCCAAATCTGTGGTGCCAAAGTTCCAACATGTCAACACGAGCACTTCTACACGAAATGGGTGCCGTAGGAACTACTCCATAGCAATTATCAGTAGTCCTATTTCCCTTCAAGACTTGAATCCCTTCTTCATTAATGATTATGCATCCCTTCTTTGAGAATTGGATAAGGAAATCCTCATCACATATTTGAGTGATACTTAAGAGATTCGCCTTTAGCCTTTTGATGTATAAGACATCTTTCAATAGAGGTAATCCTGGTATCTCAATAGTCCATTTGCCGAGAACTTGAGCATGACTCCCATCACCAAACGTCACATAGTCACCAACCTTTTCTTTGAGTGTCTTAAACAGTGATTTATCTCCTGTCATATGACGAGAACAGCCGCTATCAAGATACCATAAGTATGCGTTAAATACCTTCAATGAGGTGTGCACAAATAGACAAGCATGAGACAAACATTCTTAACCTTCAAACAGAAATTTATCTTCAATTTTCATGCTTCTGTTAGATTGAATTTTCTTTTACAGATTATCAACCTTCTCACACAATATTCTATTTTTTCTTTTGTACTTCTTAATCAAAGAGTTCGATTCAAATAGGCTATTGTGTAAGATGTGATTCTTATTCTCAAAATATTTCAGCATGTGAACAAATATCCTAGCATATTTCTTTGTTTTTAATAACTCTAAGAGTTCATTGATAGTACACCCTTCAAACACACTCATAGAGTCATTATCACAAACATTTAAACCACAATTCAGCATGGCCTTTTCCATAGCTGCATCCATAGCAATGGGGTCTAGGATCACACTTAGGTAATTAAATCCCAGCAAGTGCACCCGCACTGATATCAAATGAAAGTTCAGTTAGTGTATAAAACACTATGAACGTTTAAACCCCCAATAAACAAATTACCAATTCGAGTTTAATATCAAACAATTAATGTGCGAAATATGAACATAAGCTAAATACAGAATTGATAAAAAATCTAAACCAAATAAAATCACATCCACAGCAGAAATTAAATGGCAAAGATTAAGCGAAGAAAGATGCAAACAGAAGGACAACACAACGATGTATTATCGAAGAGGAAACCAAAGCCCTCAGCGTAAAACCTCTCCGCCGCCCTCCAAGCAATAAATAATCCACTAAAGAATGTAGTTGGGATACATGAACAGCAGAAGACCCTTCAAGCCTAATCTACCTAATATAACTAAGCCCTCCAAGCTCCTACTCCATCGAGGTTATGCCGAACCTATTTCTTCTTTAGCTTATCGGATTCCGCTACTTGACCATAGCATCAACCAATATGAAATTGGTCCCTTCTTAACTACTTCCCAAACAACAAATGGCCTTCTCACAAATATGAGTATGGTGAGAAAAGGTTTTGGTAATGTACCTCTCAAGGATGTAATAATGGAGAGGAAGATAGTAGAGGAATTTGAAGAGTCTCTATGTGAAGATTGTAGATGAATCAATCTTATTTTTCTCTAGGGTTTCTCTTTTAAAATTCTCTTTGGAAGCTCTCATATTTCGTGGGTATAAGGGTCTATATATAGTGGGGTGGGAAAGGAATGCGAAGAGTCAGTGTTTCCCAAACAGGGTGGTCTGGAGACTTGGCCTCGTGATTGGACTGAGTCACGAGTTCAAGTTGCGAGCTAACAACCTTGCCAACCTGGGACTTTTGTCCTGTAGTGCAATAGCTAGCATGACTGTTCAGCTTTCACATGTGTGCCAACTTTGGCAGCTTGCTAGTCGCGAGTCAGCCGCGAGTCCCAACCGCGAGTCTCTGCATCTTTGCACAATCTTAAGCATTTCTTCACACTTTCTCACTCACTACCCTTACATGATTCCCACCTAAATACAGGGTTACTAATTGCTAAAATACAAGTAAATTTGACACGAAATAAAACCAACAAGATGGTTGATAAAATTCAACCTTACAAGGGACCAATTCATTTGGTTGATGCAATGGGTTTTTGCGAGATTCAGTAAGTTAGAGAATACAAAGTTCCACGTAACCCTGTTAGAGCAAGAAGCTTGGAGGTTTTAGGTGCACTGGGTAGATTAGGCTTGGAGGGTCCTCTACTATTCATCTATCCCAACTTTATTCTCTAGTGGATTATTGGTCGCTTGGAGGGCGGCGGAGAGGTTTTTCGCTGAGTACTTCGGTTTCCTCTTCGATAACACTTCGCCATGTTATCTTTGTGTTTGCATCCTTCTTCCCTTACTCTTTCCTATTTAATAGCTGTTGTGTTTGTGATTAATCATGGACTAGAGTGTCTTACCAATTTAGGTTTAGCTTATATTTATATTCCGCACATATATTGTTTGTTTATAAGCTTGTGTTGGTATTTTTGTATTTAGGGGTCTAAACGTTCATAGGTGTTTTACACACTAATTGAACTTTCAACTATAAATTTATACCTTTAAATAAAGCATTACAATGGATAAGATATCCTATTCCCAATAAGAAAGATTTACTTGATAGACTTCATGAAGCAACCATATTTTCTAAATTTGATATGAAATATGGATTCTGGCGGATACAGATAGATTAGAAAGACAGATATAAAACTATCTTTACAGTTCCTTTTGGTCATTATGAGTGGAATGTCATGTCTTTTGGTTTAAAGAATACACCTAATGAATTTCAAACCGGACATGCAAGCTAATATGCTCAATGCAAAGTATCATTTGCATGTCCAACACTCAACCGATACAAAAACCCAAAAGTAGTTGCATCAAGGACATAAAATCCAACAAAGGCACAAGAGTGATGTACTAAAGAAAATGGATAACATTAACTAAAAGTACTGAGCTACAAAGCAAAGGTACAAAAATATAGTTTAAACAGCTAAACATAATCATGAACTATGAGCAAAGCAAAAAAATAGTTAATATAACACAAAACTCTTTCTCTCTTTCTCCCCCTATTATATCACTCCCCCTATCATGAATCATAGAAGCTGTGATGAACTTGAAACATATATACCTGTAACCTGAAACACTTTCACAAAACACATTAGACCCTCAAGGTAAATCAAGTAATAAAAGAACAAGTATAATGTAACAAGTAAATTACGATCAAGTAAACATAATGTGAAACATGTGAGCAACTTGATCATACACCAAAACAGTCACACAGAAATGACTGCAATGATCACATAGCAAAGCAAATGATCATCCGAACATGCAATCAATGAAGCACAATAGCATAAGGAAGTATGCATGTCCAACACACAAACATGATGCAATGAGTGTAAGGTTGAATTTATTCAACCATCTAATTGGCTTTATTCCGTACCAAATTTGCTTGTAATTCAGCATTTAGTAACCCTGTATTTAGGTGGGTTTGTTGTAAGGGTAGTGAGTGAGATAGAGTGAAGTTTGCTCAAGAGTGTGCAAGAAAACAGAGACTCGCGGCTTGGCCTCGCAGGTGACTCATGGCTGCAAGCCGCCAAACGCAGCACACGTGCCAAGCATGCTAGAAGGTGAACAGTCATGCTAGCTGGAGCACTACAGGACAAAACAGGACAATTGGCCATACGGTTATCTCGCGACTGGATCTCGCGACTTAGTCAAGCCGCGAGGTCAAGCCGCGAGCCACCCCTATTTTGTAAATCCTGACGTTTCACATTCCTCTCCCACTCCAGTATAAATACCCCTTTTACCGACAAATGTAAGAGAGCTTCCAAAGAGAATTTTGAGAGAGAAACCCTAAAGAAAAACAAGATTGATTCACCCACAATCTATACATTAAAATCTCTTCAAATTCCTCAACTCTCTTCCTCTCCATTGTCAAATACTTGAGAGGCCTTTTACCAAACCTTGCTCTCACCATTTTCATTACTGTGAGAGAGCTGTTTGGATTTCTGGGAAGCAGTTAGGAAGGAACCAATCTTCATTGGTTGATGCTACGGTCTAGTAGCGGAATCCGGGAAGCTAGAAAAGAAAAAGGTTCGGCGCAACCTCGTTGGAGCAAGAAGCTTGGAGGCCTTAGGTGCACTGAGTAGATTAGGCTTTGAGGGTCTATTGCTGTCCATGCATCCCAACTATATTTTCTAGTGGATTGTTTACCACTTGGAGGGCGGCGAAGAGGTTTTACGCCGAGGGCTTCGGTTTTCTCTTCGATAACACATCGCGTGTTGTCTTTGTATTTGCATCTTTCTTCCTCTTTATCTTTGCCTTTTTATTATCTGCTGTGGGTTGTGATTTTAATTTGGCTTAGATAGTTTACCAATTCCATATTATAGTTTATGTTAAGTTTCCGCACACTAGTTGTTTGACATAATGCTTGAATTGGTTAAGTTGTAATTTGGGGGTCTAAACGTTCAAGGGTGTTTTATACACATATTTGAACTTTCATTTGGTATCAGAGCGGGTACACTCTTATTGGTTTCAATACCATTGTGTGATCCTTGACTCCCTTTTGAGATGGATCGGTCTCAATCCCTAAATGCACCTCCATATTTTGATGGTAGTAATTATGCTTTTTGGAAGGTTCGCATGAGAGCTTTTCTGTGTTCTATTGATGAATCTGTTTGGGATGCTGTTGAGATAGGTTTGACCAGGCCTGAGGAAGCCAAATCCACATGGGATAAGGCAACACTTGCTGCATCTAACGCTAACAGTAAAGCACTCAATGCTATTTTCTGTGGTGTGTCTCCAGATGAATTTCATAGGATTTCTCACATTACCATTGCCAAAGAAGCATGGGAGATATTGGAAACCACCTACGAAGGCACGAAGAAAGTGAAAGATACCAAGTTGCAAATGCTGACCACTCGGTTTGAGGAGCTCAAAATGAGTGAGGATGAGTCCTTTGACTCTTTCTATGGGAAGCTAAATGAGGCGGTTGTCAGCAATTTCAATTTGGGGGAGAAAACAAAGGATTCTAAAATTGTAAGGAAGATCCTTCGATCTTTGACTCTTTGATGTAAAAATGTTGAAAGAGGGGTTTAAGAGAGGATGGGAGATGTTTAAAACAGGTTTCCCACAAAAAACACTTTAAAAAACTGTTTCTGGGAGTCGCGAAAATTTTCTTGAGTCACAAGTGAGTGGTGAGAGAGTCGCGAAAGTTTCTGGATGAACTCACGACTTGTGTTGCGCAACTGGCAAGTCGCGAGATGAGTCGCGAAAATTTTCGCAAGTTGCAATTGAGTTGCGAAAAACTCTGACACCTGTTTTTCAACACAAAACATGTTTAAACAATGAAAAACAAAGTAAGCACTAAACATGAACACAAAGAGTAATAAAAATTACTTCCAAATGCATATAAAATTGATAAGCCAGAAACGTATTGACCCCTTGTGATGAATTAATTGATTAATTAGCCAAGTTTATTAATTAATCAAATTAACATGCAAACATGTGATAGCACAAACAAATCACCAATTAAACTAAGTATGCAGTGGGAAATAAATTAACACGATGATTTGTTTACGAATGGAAAAAAACCAACACGGCAAAAACCATACCGGGTGATTTGTGGATACTTGCTCTACCTTGGCATTTGCTTGAACCACTTCAAGCTCAAGGAATTTCACCTTTGGTGTAAGCTTCAATTAGCTCACCATTTAGCGTCTCAATCTCACACTTGGCTTCCTTATATCTTACTAGGAGACTTCTATAGTCCTCCTCTGCTTTCTTTATCTTCTTCACAGCTGCCTTGGCCACCCTTGCATACTCTCCCGACTTCTCAAGGAGTGAGTTGTAATTCTCTTGAAGATCGGTTGTATCTTCATCTTCTTCAACATCCGATTCTTCTACAATTCCCATGGATTCCTCATCAATGTGCTCCCCAAGTTCTTGCACAAGCAAATTCAAGTCCTCCGAAGACTTAACATGAGCAATAGATTGGAAATTTTTTACTCACACAAAGCTAAAACATAAAAGTAAGATCAAAACAAAAGCAATGCATACAAAGAAATGCAAGATGCACAAAATGCATGAAGATATGACATTCGATGCATGAAGGTTCCAACAAAGATCGAAAGAATTAGATCAATGACCAAAAGAGCAAAAGCTCAACCATAGGAACCCTTCCTCATCCAAACGGATCAATTGTTTGGAATGAGTATGTCATGAGAAGTGAGATGAGGGTTGGAAAATGAGAACCGGAGATGCACATAGACAAGAAGTTAAGAGCATTAAATACTTTCTTTAATAACATGCTATTTTCACTCAAAACCGGTCTAGCTTTCATAGCACAACTTCCAAGAAGCTCAAGCTTCTCTTTTCTTTTGATTCTTTTAAGAGCATGAAACTTAGAGCAATGAGGTCTAAGATGACCAAAGACACCACCATGGTGACAAACAATGTGTTTAGGTCCACTAGGCTTTTTGGGAAGGGATCTAGCAACAAAGTTTTGTTCTATCTTCAACTTATGACATTGAGGTCTTACATGACCAATTACACCACAATGGTAGTAAGTTAGATCAAACTTAGATTCATCCAAAACCTTAGGTTGAGACCTAAACGGAGGCTTTGACTTAAAAGTCTTTCTCTCCATCTTTTGATTTCTTTTATATGGAGGAATGTATACCGATTTGTCCTTTGAGGTAGAACATACAATAGGCACAAAATCGGGTACCACAACATGATTGCAACAATTATTTTCATCTTTTTTAGCAATAGGTTCAACAATCAAACATTTGGCATGCATCTTAAGAGATTCATTTTCACATTTAAGATCATCAACTAGTTTGTTGGACAAAACAAGTTTAGCATCCAAGTCCATATTCAAACATTCAAACTCCTTTAGTTTTTCAAGAGAATTTTCAACAAGTTTCTTGTACTTTTCAATCAATTTATTGGATTCATTGAGCTTAGCAATCAAATCATCCTTTTCACAAATGAACTTGCTGAAATTCTTTTGAAACTTCTTAGCATTTTTCTTCAAGAGTTTGATGTTAGGAATATCAACAACACCCAAAGATTCATATAACATAGCATAACAATTATGAGGATTATCACTCATAGAGGCATTTTCACAAACACGTGGCATGTTACATTTATCAACATCTAAAACATGCATAGAGGCATACAAAGCACTATCCATGGCAAATAAACACAACGGGTCAACGATCACACTTAGGTATTTAAACCACAACAAGTGTACCTGCTTTGATACCAAATAAAAGTTCAATTAGTGTGTAAAACACCTATGAACGTTTAGACCCCCAAATACAAAATACCAACACAAGCTTATAAACAAACAATATATGTGTGGAATATGAATATAAGCTAAACCCAAATTGGTAAAACACTCTAATCCATAATTAATCACAAACACAGCAGCAATTAAATGGTAAAGAGTAAGGGGAGAAGGCTGCAAACATAAAGATAACACGACGATGTATTATCGAAGAGGAAACCGAAGTACTCGGCGAAAAAACTCTTCGCCGCCCTCTATGTGGTCAATAATTTACTAGAGAATAAAGTTGGGATACATGAATAGCAAAGACCCTCCAAGCCTAATCTACTCAGTGCACCTAATCCCTCCAAGCTTCTTGCTCTAATAGAGTTACGCTGAATCTTGTCTTCTCTAGCTTACCAGATCTCGTAAAAGCCCATTGCATCAACCAAATGAATTGGTCCCTTTTGAACTGCTTCCCAAGCACCAAAATACCTCCTCATTGATATGGGTATGGTGAGATAGGATTTGGCTAAATGTACCTCTCAAGGATATGTCAATGGAGAAGGTGAGAGTAGCGGAATTTGGAGAATCAAAAGATGAAGATTATGGATGAGTTAATCTTGTTTTCTTCTAGGGTTTCTCTCTCAAAATTCTCTCTAGAAACTCTCTACATTTCGTGGGTATAAGGGTAATTATAGTGGTGTGTGTGAGGAATGTGAAAAGTCAGGTTTCAATCAAACAGGGCATTCTGATGACTCAAGCTCACGACTGGAATGAGTCACAAGTTTGAGTCGCAAGCTAATTGCCTGGCCAAACTAGAAGTTTTGTCCTGTAGTACTCCAGCTGTCGTGACCTTTCAGTTCCCCCTGCATGCTTCACACATGTGCCATTCTGGCGATATGCCAATCGCGAGCCAGTCGTGAGATCCAGTCGCGAGACTCCCTTGAATTGCACACTTCTTGAGATTTCTTCACACTCTTTCACACATTACCCTTACATAATTCTCACCTAAATACAGGGTATCTAATTGCTAAATTACAAGCAAATTTGGCATGGAATAAAGTCAACACATGATTGAATAAATTCAACCTTACAATAACTAATCTTGGAACTCCTCTTTCCAATTTTGCCTATTTATTAATATAAAAAGCAGCACAACTCCAAGGAGACTTGCTTTTCCTGATTAGACCTTTGATTAAAAGATCTTCAATTTCTTTTTTACAGTGTTCTAATAATTCATTATTCATTTGTATTGGTCTAGCTTTAGTAGGTATTTGTCTTTCATACAGAAATCACTCTAGTAATTAATAAAGTGTTTTCTTTAATAGAAATTGCTTTAATAGACTCAGGTGCTGATATGAATTGTATACAAGAAGGATTAATACCTTTAAAGTATTATGAAAAATCATCTGAAAGATTAACTTAGGCTAATGGAGAAAAGCTCATAATTAATTACAAAATACCTAATGTTCATATATATAATGTTCATATATGTAACTTATTCGAAATAAGTTAAAACGGAGTATGGAATGTGCAAACAGAAACTAGTAAAATCTTACTCGAATGAAAACATCTATCTTTGATAAAACTTGAAAACAAACTTCTGTCTTGATACAAGCTTTGAAAATAAAACTATCTAAAGAGTTACAGGATTACAAAATAAAAACTGTCTTTGAAACTGAAAGGTTACAAGATTATATCTGTCTAAATGGAAGGGTTACAGGATTACAAGAAAGGAAGGATTACCAGAGTTTTTCTAAGGGAGATGGAGAGGGAAGGGTTACAAGATTACAAAAAACACCATTTAACATAGTTGCATCCTCTTTTCCCCCTTTAGCCTCTCCCTCTAACCAACCAAAGTACAGATCCTCTACCTCTCAAGAAGACCAAGCCCCAAAAGAGACCACGGTATTGAACTCCCAAAAGATTCCTAGAATTTTATTCTGTGGATTGAACCAGAATATCAGCACTTTACAAATACCCACTCCCTAGTCAGACAACTAATACCCCCAGGATGGGAACACCCAAAGACAGAAACTTTAAATACCCAGAAATTTTATGAGTTTATTTTAGTTGATACAAACTCAATCCTGGTAACACATATGCCTTGCTCTCAGGACCCAAACAGAATTGGCTACTCTAAAGTAGTCATAAAACAGATCCTCACTCCCTCCCAATGGAGAGCACAACCCTGGATCACTAAGAACTTTTCCCAACCCTTTGACCCTCAATTTTATAATTATTGTGATTATGTGGAAGCTTGGGATAGGTTCCTTCTACTCCGAAATAATATTTACAGACATACTTGGTTTTTCCATTTTGATATGTTTAGAAAGAAAGATATTATGATACCAAGATGGTTCATTGACTGGTGGAATTCCTATGGTCCTAAAGCTATGATTCTCCCTTATGATCTCTTAAAAGCCTATGAGACTTTCAAGAAAGAGCCAAACATACCGTATCTAAAGAATTTCCCACATCTTTTGCAGTTCTTTTACAGGTTTCCAAATCTCCCATGGATCATTAGATGGGAATACAAGATAGAAAGACATCCCCAGTATCCTCTCCCCATGCTTACCAGAAAATTAAAATTAAAATGGTGGAATAAGTTTAATTTTAATCACATTTGCCAAGAATTACAAAAAAAGACCTCTTCCTCCCAGACAGAAAGTTCTAATTTCCTTCTAGAAAAAAGTCAAGTCCAGTGTCAACTTGCCTCCATCTTAGACAAAAAACACCTTAAGAAACAACTCCTTGAAGCTGCATCACACCAGTTCTTATGACAGATGGATGTATCTTTTTGAAGTTTTAGTTTCTATAACATTTATCAAAACTGAAGACATGACAGACGACATATGGCTATCTCATAAAACTACGTGGTATGAAAGCTTTGGAGAAACAAATAGAGTTTATGAAGGAACTTTTGACAGATATAATCCCTATCCAGAATTACTTATCAACATGAAGACAGAAGATCCATAACATACCCAGTGGAGATCACTCCCCACCTCGTCAGGTGTAAGTGGGGGGCATTTAAACCTACCACCACCTTTTAAAGGGAGTAGCAGGTTACCTATCAGAGTCACTTGTCTTCATGCACCCTAGATGTGTCACACCTGCTTATTGTTGTGCCATCACGCCTGCCTTTTTACTTCCAGATCCAGACTTACGCTAGCAAGGTACTGCCCCGACTTACACTCAACAGGGAAATACACAGCCAGGTTGTTGGCATGAAGAGACGTCGTACGGCGAAGAACCCTCCTTTACCCTTATATGGGAAGTGAGAGTTCCATACAAGGGATTATGGGTCCCCACTCTAATATCATAACATACCCAGTGGAGATCACGCACCACCTCGTCAAGTGTAAGTGGGAGGCATTTAGGCCTAGCACGCATCTGACAAACTCCTAGACAGATTTATTAGAAGCTAGTTTTTAATATTCTACAAGTTTCAAGTTTCTACCGATAGATTAACTTGAGTTAACTAGCTCAGGTTACTTTTAAAAGACTTACTATGGTTCACTTCATCAATAAATTGACAGACTCTGAAGATAGAAGAATGTCTTCAGAGAGCATAGTGATTTGTTGTAGGTGAATAGTGATCTGTTATAGATTGATAGACAGGCAGACATGCTCAGGTTACTTTCAAAATGAATTCTGTGCTCTTGCACAGAATGTATATAGATTCTAGAGCTTTTAAGATTTAAAATCTAGATATATATTTGAATCACAATTAGTTAGTAAAAATTGTTTATATATAAGTATGATTTGTAAAATCAAATTGTTTAATGAACTGCATATTGGGAGTTGGATGCATTTATGCCATGTTTAAAATGACAGCAGAGACATTGACCTTTTATTCAGTTCCACCAACATAAATCTTTTCACATGGCCTCTTCATTTACTACGTTCTAACAAGAAGTTTATTGGGGTTCCAACCCCAATAGTATGTTTGAATTATTATTATTATTATTATTTGTTGGAGGAACGACTGTTTAAAAAACTAAACACCATAAAAAGCTCTTCTCTATTGCTTATATATGTTATAGCATAAGTTTGTACTTTTTTTTTTTTTTTTGGTTGAGAATAGATATATATTTTTTAAATTGTATTTTTTTTTTTTTAGAAACCAGACTGTAAGTAGCCTGGGCTTTTATTCAATAAAAACAAAACCTCAATGAATGTCAAAAGCTACAAGAGGGACAATGTCCTCAAGAAGGGAAATAGTCCAAACCCGAGACTCCCTAGAAAGCTTGGCTTTTTTGGCTAGAGCATCTGCTACAACGTTGCAGTGCCTAGTATTAAAAATAAATTCATAAGAAGAAATTGCAGCAACTTGGGTTCAAATATCCTCAATAATGTGGCCATAAGATAAGTAATCCAAAGTTTCTTGTGAGATAGCTTGAATCACTTTCAAATACAACATCTTGAAGTCTTAGTTCCACTGCAAACTGCACCGCTCTATGACAAGCAAGGACTTCTAATTGCACAACTGACTGCGCTGCAGGAACTGACATGGATAATGCACCAATAGCCTCACCACGCCAGTCCCGAATGATCACGCCTATCCCTGCATGGTTGGAAGACTTGAAGACCGCGGCATCGAAGTTGGCTTTCAACTTGTTTTCATCTGGTGGCTGTCATTGCTAGGGCGAAGGATAATCCGTGGCAGCTAGAGGCTGATCAAGGGTGTCCAGGAATTCTTGAAGATACCTTCCAGCCAAAGAGCTAATTCTACTGATGGGTTGGACTGTATGGTGGGTTTATGCGCCTCTCTCTCTCTCTCTCCTTACTAATAAATAAATAAATTTTGGTTGCTTAAGCACTTTTTTATTTATTTCTTATATATCTAGTAGATAATGAAATTAGTTTTTTTTTTTTTTTTTTTTTTGAGAAACAGATAATGAAATTTGTTAAGAAATCTTTAATTCCTAATTCATTTGGTAACAATTTAATAATAATCTATACATTACCAATTATATTATATAAATAAGTAACATAACTATTATGTGATTTTACATGTGGATGTAGGGGTGATCGTCTATATTCAAGATTTACCCTAGATTCACCAAAACTGGGGTGAGGTTCCACATAAAAAAAGAAAAAAAAAATAAAGGAAAAAAAAAGATAAAGATAAATTACATTTAAAAGTTCATTATAGGCGAAATTACATTATTGGTCTCTGAAATTTATTTTGTGAGTGCAATTGGTCTCTCAAATTTCAAGTGAGCACTTTTAATCCCTCACATTTAAAAAATGGGCATTATTAATCCTTTTGTTAACTGCAGTTACTGTTAATGTCTACGTGGCTAACGAAGTTGTGACGTGGCTAACAAAATAGTGATGTGGTGTCTTTTTTTTATTAAAAATTCACAAAACTCAAATAACACATCATAAATCCATAATCCGACACCTGAACAAGTCCCAAACAAGTTACCCAAATCAAATCTCTCAAATTACCTATGAGATCTACGATCAAAGAATGTCACCGTTCACCATCACTTGTCAACACTTTAAAATTACTCTGTTAGTTGTTGTTATGCATTTTTTTAATCTTTGTATTGCTTTTCATTCGATTTGCAAATCCTTGTTTTTTTCCTTCTTTCCTTGCCTGGCCATTTCTGTCTTCAAGACTGTAAGTGTATACTTCTTTTCAATTCTTTAATACAATTCTATCTTTTATCTCAAAAAAAAAAAAAAAAAAAAAAAAAAAAATAAAGGAGAATCACATTCCAAAATGAACGCACCACCAAAACAAATGCCTACAATATAACATACACATAGTTTTGGAGAATTAGCCAAATGATGGTTCAACCATTTAAGCATAAACACAAATAGATAGTGTGCATAACGATAACAAGTGAAGATCTAAAATTTCAAAAAAATAAAAAAATCTAATTCGAAGGACTGTAACTACGGAGAGAGAAAAAATAGCAATATTTAAGGGATTTTATGGAGAGGTGAGGAGAAGCAGTGAGGCATTGGTGGCTGTGCAAGCACGATGAAGTAGTAGTGGCTGTGGTGGACAACACTTCAAGAACTAGAGCCAAAATGGGTTTTTCACCACTTATCGTTGATGTTGCTATCGTGTGGGGGAGGATGACATCGTCGCCAGACAATGGTGAGGTTTTGGTTCTGCTAGGAAGCATTGGAAGAAGTCAAGGATGGCAGATGCAACATGGATCTTGTTGCGGGATCCGAAGAGCTAAACAAGACACGGTTCCGAGAAGCCTTGTTGGAGTAGGAGCTTGGAGGGCTTAGGTACATTAGGTAGATTAGGCTTGGAGGGTCTCTTGCTAACCCATGTATCCCAACTGATTGTCTAGTGGATCGATTACCGCTTGGAAGGCGGCGGAGAGGTTTTTCGCCGAGTTCTTCGGTTTCCTCTTCGATAACACATTAGCGTGTTATCTTGTGTTTGCATTCTTCTTCCCTACTCTTTTACCTTTCATTTTACTGCTGTGTTATAATATTTATGGGTTAGAGTAGCATGTTTGTTTATCCGCTTGCATTTACTCAATTCCACACTTAGTATTAAGTTAGAGTAAAATCAATTGAGCCGTAACTTTAATTTCGTGGTCTAAATAGCTCTTGTGCTTTCACACATTTTTTAGCATTCAAAAACATCATATCTCTTCATCAACTGTACCACATATCCAACAGTAGTTATTTTATTACTCTAGCAGTACTATCGACTATCATCTTTAGCGATCAGCAATCTCAAAATGGTTCATCCACAAAGTCTTCAAGCAAAACCTTTACACAAGCATGCCTTTGCAATACAAGCCAATGCACTTGGGGGCTGAATGTTGAGGAGAAAATTTTCACGCCACATGGCTTTATTTCATTGGCAACCCACACCACTTCAATATTATCATGGATTTTGGATAAATCCCAAAAGAGCCCATATTTACACAAAAAGACGCCAAAACCCATGGTCCAAAACCATGGCGATATTATCTCATCAAAGGCCATGACTCAATCACATGGCACATCATCTCATTTTCAGCTCATGATCCAAGCTCATGAGTCTCATTAGGGGAAATTTGGGAGTCATGCTTTGAAGGGCTAAGAAGTACATTGAGTAAAGCTCTAGCGGTTCAAAGTTGATAAAGGAAACATGTTGCTTGGCATGTCTTTCCTAATTTCCTAAACTCTGACAAGTCAGTGTGCAATAGGTAACATTTGGTAAGCCTCTATTATCACATAACATTTAAAATGATAAAACTCCTCATTACTCTTTACCAAAAACTTAATGTTCATCATATAATATTATTATATTTGAATGTTCAAAATGTGTGTAAAACACCCTTGAACGTTTAGACCCCCAAATTACAAATTATCAATTCAAGCTTATCAATAAACAATGTACGTGTGGAAAATGTAAATAAGCTAAAACAGAATTGATAACATAATCTAAACCAAATAAAATCACATTCACAGTAGAAATTAAATGGCAAAGATTAAGGGAAGAGAGATGGAAGCACAAAGACAACACAACGATATGTTATTGAAGAGGAAACCGAAGTCCTCGGCGTAAAACCTCTCACCCACCCTCCAAACGGTAAATAATCCACTAGAGAATCAAGTTGGGATACATGAATAGTAGAAGACCTTCCAAGCCTAATCTACCCAGTGTACCTAAGCCCTCCAAGCTTCTTGCTCCAATGAGGTTACGCCGAATCTTTGTCTTCTTTAGCTTACCGGATTCCGCTATAACCCATAGCATCAACCAATATGAATTGGTCCCTTCCTAATTGCTTCCCAAGTACCAAATAGCCTTCTCACACATATGAGTATGGTGAGAAAAGGTTTTGGCTAATGTACCTCTCAAGGATGTAACAATGGAGAAGGTGAGAGTTGAGGAATTTGAAGAGTCACTATGTAAAGATTATGGATGAGTCAATCTTGTTTTTCTCTAGGGTTTCTCTCTCAAAATTCTCTCTGGAAGCTCTCAATATTTCGTGGGTATAAGGGGTATTTATACTGGAGCACTTCTTCACACTCTCTCACACACTACCCTTACATGATTCCCACCTAAACACAGGGTTACTAATTGCTAAATTACAAGCAAATTTGGCATGGAATAAAGCCAATAAGATGATTGATTAAATTCAACCTTACAATCTCCCCCTTTGGCTATTCCGTGACAAAACCTTAAAACAAATTCTAGACTTAACATGTGAGTTGAGAATAGTTGAACAAAACTCACTTACACCTAATTCTAGAATTTGTGAAGCTCTTGAACCATAAGAACAAATATCTCCTGAAACATAACAACACAATATGATCATTGTATGCAGAAAACTTGTAATGCATATGGAGCAAGTATAATGCGATCAAGCAAAAATGGAATTAAAGAATAAACCAGGACTTGACCAAAAACAAACAATCACTATAAATAGTGACCACAATGCTCATTCACACAAGGAATGAACATCCGGACATGCAAGCTAATAAGCTCAATGCAAAGTATCATTTGTATGTCCAACACTTAACCGATACATAAACACTAGGTAAATGTATCAAGGATAAAAATACAACAAAGGGCACAAGAGTGATGTACTTAAAGAAAATGCAAAACATTAAACAGCAAGTACTATGCTACAAAGCAAAGGTACAAAGCACAAAATACTGAATATAAACTTAAAGAATATAAACTAAAAGTGCTTAAAGTTTCTTCCCTTCAAAATGATGAGAAGTTGTGATGCACTAGGAGCATATATACTTGTAACCTGAAACACTTGCACAAAACACATTAGACCCTCAAGGTAAAGCAAGTAATAAAAGGACAAGTATAATGTAACAAGTAAATTGCGATCAAGTAAACATGATATGAAACATGTGAGTAACTTGATCAAACACCAAAACAGTCATATAGAAATAACTACAATGATCACATAGCAAAGCAAATGACCATCCAAACATGCATTCAATGAAGCACTATAGCATAATATTTGTATTTATCTCATTTTTAATATTACTTCATAATATTACATGTTTCATCTTATATTAGATCCAATTTAACTTTCAATAATTGAAATTAGAGAGATGTTTAAACCTGAACATGTTAACATTCGATTTAAAACTATCTTGTGCATCGCACGGGTTAGCGGCTAGTTTTGTCATATGATGCAATACAAGTCCGCTAAATTTATTAACATATATAGTTTGCTATAAGTGGAAATCTACGTAGCAAAGTCTTTTTTTTTTAAAAAACAAATACTACTACAAAATTCTGTTATCAAAATTTAATATAAATTGAAAAGAAATTTATTTATTTACTTAAGTTATTTAATTATCTATTATATTTTTTAATAATAAAATCTTCATCTTACACCCAGTGCTTGCATTATGTGTCTCAAAATCAGTAATAGAAATGTTATTTCCACAACATTTCACAACACTTTTAAAACAAATCCTATACTGCAAGTTGTTACTTGTTGTTACTAGTGGGGCAATAAAGTAATTTTAATGATGGATTCAAATTAAAACATGTAACAACCTGCTAACTAGGATTTGATGTAAAAGTGTTGTGAAAATATTGTGAACGTAGCATTTCTCAGTAAGTAATAATCTTATTCGCATTCTTTTGCATACAATAATATTTCTAATATGTTATCAAAAAATATTATTTTTAATATTAAATTAACCTCTATTACAAAAGTTTAAAAAATTTAAACTATTATTCAAATTAAAATAAAACTATCAAAATTTTAATAAATATAAATTAGTGTGAATTCATATATATGTTTTTGGTTTGATAAATACTTTGTCAATTATCATGTAACTTAAAAGTAATTTTTGTTATATATATATATGTCTTACTTTCTAAGTTGTCATTCAATTTTTCTCTCAAAAAATTTGTATTTTAATTATACTAGTCACTAACCAATGCGATGCACGAGGCTCAAAGCGTATTATAATTTTTTTTAACCCATAATAGTACAGAATGTCAAACCAAGAGCAAAATGGGAGAAAATATAAAGAGAATAGAAATTGACTAAAAAAGGGATGAGAATCTTAACAAATTTATGAACAGTTGCCGATGTAAATCCTTCAATTTAAGAACTTTTATGGGTTTGCAATTAATGCCTAAAAAACAAGTCTTATTTGGTTGAAAATAGCTACGGAATAAATAAAAAAATAAAAAAGGGGGCTCTCATCTTTTCTTCCAACCTCAAAAGTGACAAGTAAGGATCATAGAATGGATTATGGGCAATAATAGAAGTCCATAACACAAATATGGGTAAAAGAAACCACCTACAACTTTTAACATTCTGTGAGGTAAAAGATATGACAATCCAACTACAAATTCGAGTTAAAAAATTAATTACAAGTAATATAGCAAAGCATGATTCCAAGCCAAAATTTTGATTCTAAAACAATAATAAGTGTAAGGTTGAATTCTATCAACCATCTTGTTGGTTTTATTCCGTGCCAATTTTGCTTGTATTTTAGCAATTAGTAACCCAGTATTTAGGTGGGAATCATGTAAGAGTAGTGTGTGAGAGAATGTGAAGAAATACTCAAGATTGTGCAAAGAAGCAAGGACTCGCGATTGGATCTCGCGGGTGGCTCACAGCTTGCAAGCTGCCAGAAAGTTGCACACGTGCCAAGCATGCCAGAAGCTGAAGAGTCGCGCTAGCTGTTGCACTATAGGATAAAAGTCCCAGGCTGGCCAGGCTGTTAGCCCGCGGCTTGAACTCGCGACTCAACCCAGTTGCGAGGTCAAGTCGCCAGAACACCCTGTTTGGGAAAAACTGACTTTTCACATTCCTTCTCACCCTACTATATATATACCCTTATACCCACGATATTCAGAGAGCTTCTAGAGAGAATTTTGAGAGAGAAACCCTAGAGAAAAACAAGATTGATTCATCCACAATCTTCACATAGAGACTCTTTAAATTCCTCTACTCTCTTCCTTTCCATTGTCAAATCCTTGAGAGGTACATTACCAAAACCTTTTCTCACCATACCCATATCTGTAAGGAGGCCATTTGGTGTTTGGGAAGCAGTTAAAAAGGGACCAATTTCATATTGGTAGATGCTATGGTCAAGTAGCGGAATCTGGCAAGTTAAAGAAGAAATAGGTTCAGCATAAACTCGTTGGAGTAGGAGTTTGGAGGGCTTAGGTACATTGGGTAGATTAGGCTTAGAGGGTTTTCTGCTGTTCATGTATCCCAACTACATTCTATAGTGGATTGATTACCGCTTGGAGGGCGGCGGAGAGGTTTTACGCCGAGGGCTTCGATTTCCTCTTCGATAACACATCGAGTGTTGTCCTTGTGTTTGCATCTCTCTTCCCTTAATCTTTTCCATTTAATTTCTGCTATGGATATGATTTTATCTGGTTTAGATTGTTTATCAATTCTGTATTAAGCTTATATTCATTTTTCGCACATTAATTGTTTGATATTAAGCTTGAATTGGTAATTTGTAAATTGGGGGTCTAAACGTTCAAGGTGTTTTATACACTTATTGAACTTTCAATAAGTTCAGGAACAAAATATGATCCAGCTCAAATTTTCACAAAAGAAAAAACTGCTTTTTTTTTTCCCCAATATTTTCATTTTTCTTTTGCTCCAAATGTGATGAATAAATTAAATTTTTAAAAGACAACAAATATGAAAGAATTGATGTATAGCCCCAAAGTCTTAGGGCATAGAATTCAACTTAAGCAATCTAGATGTTAAACTCTAGGAGTTTATACTTTCTTTTTCAGCTTAGATGTTTTGTGATTCTCATAAAATAAATAAAAAAATATTTAAAAGTAATTAAGCTCCCTTTCATCAACATGTTTAATATAAGCACAAGCCAAGGAAAAAAAACCATAACAAAAAAAAAAAAAAAAAAAAAAAAAAAAATCCTATAAAGTTGAGAACAATTACATCTCAGCAAAGATGCAATTAACAATAAAATTACTAAATTTCTAAACTTTGTTTTATTAACATAGTACAACTATTTCATTAAAAAAAAAAAAAAAACATAGTACAACTTTTTTTGATACAAAACATAGTACAACTTAAAACGATGAACCATAGAACAATGGAGACCATTGTTCCCATTTTTTCTTAATAGTAGAAAAAGGAACAAAATGGAATAGTAGAAGAATTAAAACCTTTTGGGTTGTATTCCTTGCAATCCTCCAAAACCAAAGGAAACCCACAAAAAAAAAAATGAAAAATAATCAAGTGTAACAACCCAAGGAAAAGCGCTAGCCACATCTACGCTATACCTCAAAAGAACTAGTCACAATTGAGGCTCCTTGTAGTTGTTAATAAAACCCAGTTCAACCCAATAAATACCCGATGTGGGACTCAACACACACCCACACACATCACACAATCAATCAAATTGGGGCATCACAATTTAAAATTGTCATGCCCCGAACCCAACTATAAAGATAGGCATGTGACAATCGCCACATGCTTATAAAGTAAGCACCCTACAAGTGTGCAAGGCTTTTTTAGAAACTAAAATTTATCCTAAAAAATTAAATCAAATAAATCCAAAATACCTCAACAATTTCTTTATGAATAGATCTCCAATAATTTAATAGGAACAAAATCCAAACCTCATGTACATAATGCCAATTGGCCAATAAATATAAAACTATTAGAAGACCATCCAATCCTAAAATCACTAAGCTTCTTTTCCTGCTCACAAAACAACATCAAAAACTGCCAAAACTTGCTATTCTTCACAATCTGAAATTGGAGGTGAAAAAAAGGGGTGAGCTGACAACTCAATAAGTAACCAACATCCTAGTAAGTTCTATCAAGCAATAGATCTGTGAAGTAATAATATGTAATTTGAGTTTTCAAAAATAACTAAAGAAGTTTCATAGTCTTAAAATAATAAATGCAAATAGATCACATACTTTAATCTTACAAATATATCATAGATGGTTTAGAAAGTAGTTAGTTTTTCATACATCAAAAGGTATAACTTACAATAGGTTTCAAAAATACATAAACAGTTTAAGTGACTCAAAATAGTTCAAATACTCAAACAGTTCCAAAATCACATATGAAATTTTAACAACTCAAAATAGTTCAAATATTATCTCATAGTTAAAAATCCACGTACTCATAATATATATATTTCCTCCACTTTCTGCCACTAACAGTACCTAGAGATAAAGCCTATAGATACACCATACGTATAGCCATATAGGGTCAAAAGTACACCACCTAATCTTCTATACATGTGCTCATATATATATATATATATATATATATATATATATATATTTATATATAATCCCCATTCACACCTAGTTCTCTTCGAGATGAGGACAAAACTAGGGAAAAAGTACTATATTCTATATCATACAAATTCAAGCCTACAGGGACACCATTACCTTTTGCAATTCGCCAAAACTCCAATTCGGTAAACCTGAGCAAAATCGGACCCAAGAGCCTTCTTTTACTCTTAACACAACACAGGGCACAGAGAAAATAAATCAAATTCCTTCTTTGTTTACATCGCTAATCTCATTGGATATATAAACAGTCTCACTATTGGCCAAAATACTCAAATAAAAAAAATATTTTAATTCCATATAAAGCTTAAATTTGTCAAAGAACGAGATTTCTTAGGTTTTACCTCAAGTGTGCCGTCAATCTTTCACTACTTGAACAAACTCAGAAGTCCTCCTCCAAAATATCTATCGTTATACTCTAACTTAATTAGCTTATATATATAGTTAGGGTTTCAACCTAATTTTCTAAAAACTCCCTTAATAATATTAATTATAAAAATTGACCCCACAAAGAGATTTACTTAAATACCCCTCCCTTTAAATCTTTTTTTTTTTCCAGGTATTACATCAAGCAATAGGGAACCAAACGAAATAAAAGAAAAATATGAAAAATCCATATGGAAAAAAGAAAGGAAAAAATAGGGATGTACAAAGATTCAAAGGTGAGAATTGAGGCAATGTGGTAATGGCAGAATTTACAAACAAATAGAGAGACAACCAAATATAATTTGGGAAAAAAAATTTGAAAAGAATTGGGAGAATTACCTGACATGATTAAACAATCAAAATCTCATCCTAATTATATGGGTTAGTTGACAATTGAAGATTTGGGTGATTTTCTAAGGAGGTTAGATGGTGAGAATTGGAGATTATGGTGTGTTTGAGAGGGTGGATCTACAGTGTTTTCCAAGAGAAAGAGAAAAACTTACTGGTTGGGGTAGCAGAGACACAAGTAGAAGAGGAGTGGGGGGAACAATACAAAGAGATATTAGTTGTAATTCCACAATCATTGATTTACCTCTTAACTTATATAAAATCAAAATTTAGAATTTTAGTTGAAGTAGAATAAGTAGAATTTTCAAGCTCTTGAAACATATATCTAATAGAGTTTTACTTAAATTAAACTATTGTAACACTTGATAAGATAATTACACATTGAAGAGAAATAATAAATATATAAGATATAAAACCTAAAATAAAAAGAATCTAAATTAAAAAGAAAAAGAAAATAGTGGTGATGTGGAAAATTGTGAAAGTTTCAGAGGTTTCAGTTATATATATATATATATATATATTGATGTTGCATAGAATCAGTAGGCTGAATGCTCCGGCTTCGGTGGGTTACTAGTGGCTGTGGAAGGCCTACAAAAATGAACACACAATCAAAAGGGGACTGGAGTTGACCGGCCAAACACCCTCCGATGGCTAAGTTAATTTCTCACAAAAATGGAGTTCCAACTTTGTAGGAGTAAAATTTCAGAATGTACTTGCCCTGGTTTGATTCAGACCAGTTCTTTATATAGAGAACCTTGGAGCGGTTATTAACTTAGTAACTTCCCAAGATTCGTCAAAACCAACGAGTCCAGACATTACTTCCTCAACGGCTACAGAAGTTGCAACTGCTAATGGAAGTTAAGTATTCGAGGAATTTATGGCGATAATCATGGGTTTGGTAACCCTTCCAAGATGCTGAGAATTTCCCAAGTGTTGCACATTCGTCTATCCATTTCATGGATGATTTGGTCGTTCTTGGACATCTGATCATTATCCATGGACAACTTCATTGTCGTCCATGGACGATTTCATTGTTCATGAACGATATTCTCGTCCATGAACATCCTTCTCATCCTTGGGTGATTTCTGATCCTGCTTGCTCTCTGGGTCCTGGACGATACCTTTGGATGAATTGGAGATAACTAATTTTTCGCTATCCCATTAGTTGCCCCCATGTTCAAAGGGTCGTCCAGGATATTGTTGTGATTTAATGCGTGTTTATATGATTTTAATCAAGTTTTAATTTTTTTGTGTGCCACGTGTCGCGAAACTATTGGTTAACCTGTTGTGTCAATCTCGCTTCCTAAAGGAACCACCATGTGTCACTTTTTGAATGGTGCGCGTCGCTTCACTGACCCTGTTTCTGGGGCCTATAAATAGGTGCATTCCTTCCTTGCCCCTCATTTTTCTCTCATTTTCCTTTCTGCCATCTCATCCAAAAGCCTCGCCTAGCTCTCCTCCTAGTTCTATCAGGTACTTCCTCTTTCTTTTTAGGTTTTCATCTTAATCTTTCTTCATTTCAACCATGTCTTCATCTAGTAGTTTAGAGAGGGAGAAAGATGAGTACCAGGATGATTTTTCTGGGAGTAAGGGTAGTGATGAGAGTAGCAAAGGTAGCACAGCCTGTAGTGATTCTTCAGACAAGCATTATTCATCTGGGGTACCTAGTATTCCCTTCAAGGAATTTCAAGAACTACAACGTAGGATGGCTTCTGGATCTGGGGCTAGCTCATCCAGACAGCCACCTAGCCCTCCTCAAGACGAGGAAGAGGATGAAGAAAATGTCATTTATATTTGTGGCCCAGAGGTAGCATCCACCTTAGATGCTGTCAAGTTAAAAACTCTTGTAGATAGATACCAGATTCCTAGGGAGCTTTACCCTCGTCTACCCGAGGCCGGAGAATGGTGTTGTTCTCCTTCCTCTGGTTTAGGGGTATACACTTCCTATCTTCTAGCTAGCTTTAGATTTCCTCTAAATTCCTTTTGCAGAGACCTCTTCCATAGGTTAGGTATTGGACCTAACCAGCTCAACCCCAATGGTTGGAGGACGATAGTTGCCATGCAATTGCTATGGCGTGAGGCACTGGAAGGGAACTGTCCAATTACGGTGGACGAGTTCCTTTTTACTATTATAAGCCCTCGGAGATAAAGAAGTCTACTGGTTTTTACCAGTTCTCATCTAGGGGCTCTTACTATAGTTTAATAAAGGGTCGTAGCTTGTTTGACAGGCTCTGGAAAAAAGAATTTTTTATTATTTCCTGAAACTTCAAATAGTGTAAAAACACCCTTGAATGTTTAAACCCCCAAATTACAAATTACCAATTCAAGCTTTATATCAAACAATTAATGTACGGAACATGAAATAAAAGCTTAATACAAAATTGGTAAACACTCTAAGCCAATTAAAATCACATCCACAGCAGAAAATAAAAGGCAAAGATAAAGGGAAGAGGGATGCAAACACAAGGACAACACACGATGTGTTATCGAAGAGGAAACTGAAGCCCTCGGCATAAAACCTCTCCGCCACCCTCCAAGCGGTCAATAATCCACTAGAAAATGTAGTTGGGATACATGAACAGCAATAGACCCTCCAAGCCTAATCTACCCGATGTACCTAAGCCCTCCAAGCTTTTTGCTCCAACGAGGTTGCGTCGAACCTTTTTCTTTTCTAGCTTACTGGATTCTGCTATAATCCATAGCATCCGCCATCCTTGGCATCTTCCAATGCTTCCCAAAGCTCCAAAAACACTCAACACTCTAAATGAGTGTGGGTAGTGTTTGGATAGAAATCTCCTCTTAATAGGTATGACAGTGAGAGAGGGAATGAGAAGAGACTACAAAGATTTCTCTCTAAGAATAAGTAGCTCTCTCTAATTGGGTGGGTATTTTGAAGAAACATCTCTTAGGGTTTTTCTTTCTGAATGGCCACATATATTTTGTGGGAATGAGGGGTATTTATACTGGTGTGAGAATGGAATGCAAAGAGTCAGTTTTTCCAAAACAAGGTTGGCTGGCGACTTGACCTCGCGACTTGACTAAGTCGCGAGTTCAAGCCACGAGCTAACTAAATGGCCAGTCTGGATTTTTGTCCTGTAGTGCTCCAGCTGGCATGACTGTTCAGCTCCCTTGCATGCTCTGCGCGAGATCCAGCCGCGAGTCCCTGCTTCACTACACAGTCTTGAGCATTTCTTCACATTCTTTCACACACTACCCTTACATGATTCCCACCTAAATACAGGGTTTCTAAGTGCTGTATTACAAGCAAATTTGTCACGGATTAAAGCCAACACATGGTTGATTAAATTCAACCTTACATTTTTGGAAATTGGGCTGGGGACCTAACTGATGTGGGTAATGCCCCCTTCCCACCTTTTACCAGCCCTCTAGGTCGCCTTCATCTTGAGGGTATGTTTCCTTTCCATTTTATTTTGTTTCTCTTTACATATTTTCTATCTTTCAATCGTCTAACCTTTTTTCTTTGGTAATGCAGCTGTTGTTCGTCCACGCTTGGACAAACTTTACTTGGATCAGATTGACGAAGTTCATGTCTTCCCTGGGAGAACTTTTCATGATCTAGTTACTCTCAGTCGTCCAGCTACTTGGGGGCTTGGCCCAATGCCTACTGTTAAGAATCTCGGTCATGAGGAAACCACCCGTCAAAGTATCGTCCATACTACTTTACTTCTCTTCTTTTTCTTCCCTTTAAAAAAAAAAAAAATTGATTTTCCTCATCGCAGGAATAACTACAATGAGGGAAAACAAAGAAAAAACCATAACCAGTGGGGACGAGGATGTCACTACACCATCAGTCGTCCAGGCAACTTCCGTCCAGACAGGGAAGAGAAAATCTAAGTCTATATCCAGTGCTGTGGATCTAGATGATCTTCCAAGTCGTTGAGGTCCTAAGAAGCAAAAACTTGGCAAGGCTTCTCTTCCCAAGGTTCCCATGTTCACACCCCTGACGGTAAACCCGGACGACCCTCCAGTTGATGTGGAGCCTATCCAAACTTTTCATCCTATCTAGATTGATCCTACTCCCCCTCCAACCAAGACTCCTTGCAAGCCTCATCCGTCAGAGCCATCTGAGTGTCTTTCTAACCTGGTGCTGGACGAGAGTTGTGCATGGAGGACGTTCAAAGAAATCATTATTGACAATGAAGTCAATGAATGCTACAATATGTCAGTGAAAGAGTTTGAATGCTCTGGTATCCATGACCTCTTTAAGGTAGTGTTTCACTTGTCCTCGTGTTTTTTTATTCAAATTTTCAAATAAAATGTCTAACTTCCCTTCGTCCATACACAAGCTATGTCAAAATTTTAAACAGCGACCTGCCAGGCTAAAGAGCTGGCTTTAGACGCTAAGACCGCTAAGGATAAGGCTAAGGAGCTGAACAATGAAATTCTGCTAAAAAAGGGGGACGTGCTTAGGTTGACTGAAGATTTCAATCGTCTGCAAGGAAGTGAGACGAAGCTAAAAAATGAGGTGGAAGAGCTTAGGCCGATAACATTGGAAAAGATACTCGCATCGTTTATCTCGAGGGACAAGTTTCTGAATTTGTCTCATCCTTAGAGAAAGCACGTGGGGAAGCCATAGCAGCCTTTAAGAAGTCTGATAAGTACAAGAATCGTCTAAACAGTCACTATGCAACTGGCTATAAGGACTTTCGTGCTGATGCCAAAGAAACATTTCCTGATTTGGACTTTGATTCTTTCAAGCTTCCCCTTACTACTGAAAGCTCCTTGTTGCAGACGAGTTCTGAGGACGTCAACATAACGGATGATGCTAATAATGAAGTGACCTAGGACGATCCCAAGTTTGGCTTATCCAAGTGACTATATTTTCCTTAGAAAAATTATTTTATCATTATTAGAAGTGCCCGTTGTTTTGGGCTTTGTTTTTGCTTCTTTTATTCAAGTTTATCCAAGTACAATTATCTTGTCTAAGCTTATGGATGAGCCTTATATACAATCAGTTATATTTACATAACTTTTAAAGGTTTTTTGGATGTTGGTCGTCCACCCTTCTTTAAATTATATGAATGAATGAATGAATGTTTTCCATTTTCACCTTTCATTATGTTTGAATACGTTTAAAGCTTTATGTATGAACTTTATTTACATTGTCCATATCATTTCTATGGCTGTGTGGTTCGTCCACTTAGGAAATCATTTTACCTTTTCTTGAGTATATGGGTGAATTTCTTATTACATCACCAAAATAGAGCAAAATGAATCCTTCAGGTTCACCATTAAGTATAGACCGTTCATGAATGACGTGCCTTTTCGTTGGCTTTATTCGTTATCCAAACTTGGGTTGATCATTTACTCGTCCTTAGCTAAATCATTCCCAGCAAATGCTCGTCCTTGCACTGGATTGTTAGGCTGGTTAGATTCGTCCATGGGCTTGTGTTTTTACACAATCTTTATTCATCCATGGTTTAGACGATCAGTCCTTAGGTTTCATCTCGTCTTAAGTTTTAGATGGGCATACCTTAGGTTTATTCTTTGTTGCTTTATCCTTTCTTTAAGGAAAGCTTATGGACGGTACATCCTTGCGTCCAAGGATTTTATTCGTCATTGATTGTTTGCTTCTTATGGATCACTCTGAATGAATTTACAAAAAATGAAGGATTCCTATACAATTATGTATATACTTGAAAATGCATCATATATATATTTGGAAATCCAAACTATGCAAACATTCGTCCACAGGCATGGCACATGCTTGAGAGCTAGTGCCTTTAGGGAATTAAAAATACTTACACACAAACTCGTCCATGAATATCACAAAAGTCAAACACTAATGTACTTTCTAGGGGATTATTAAAATACTTAAAACACACAATAGTAGTAAATAAACAAACACGAGAATACAATATTCCACTCGTCCATAAATCTTGTCCATGGCCACTTTCGTCCAGGGTCAGCATTTATTGATAGTATTTCCTTAGGTGCTCAACATTCCAAGGGTGTTCTAGCCTCCGTCCATCCAAAGCTTCCAAATAGTAGGATCCTTGCCTCTTGTAGTTGATAACCCTATAAAGTCCTTCCCAATTTGGCCCCAGTTCCTATAGGCTGGGTTTCTTGTTACCAAGGTAACCCTCTTCAGAACGAGATCCCCAATATTGAAGCGCCTGGGTTTCACCATGGCATCATACTGCCTTGCCATAAGATTTTTGTACCTTGCTGTTCTCTGTTCCGCGTCCATCCTCACCTCGTCCATAAGGTCAAGGTTAAGATAAAACTATTCTTCGTTTTCTTCAGCTTGATACTTCTTCACCCTGTGTCTGGCCATGTGCACTTCTGCCGGTATGACTACCTCACTTCCATAGGCTAGTTTAAAAATTTTTCCCCGTGGGGGTTCTCACTGTCGTTCTGTAAGTCCACAAAACACCTAGTAACTCATCCGGCCATACTCCCTTTGCCCCTTCAAGCCGAGTCTTGATGATCTTCAACAAGGATCAGTTTGCTACTTCTGCCTGGCCATTGGCCTATGGGTGGGAGGGTGAGGAGTAATGGTTCTTGATTCCAAGTTGTTCACAAAATTCCCTGAAAGGTGTATTGTTGAACTGTCGTCCATTGTCAGACACTAGTACCCTAGGTACTCTAAATCTGTATACAATGTTTTTCCAAACAAAGTTTTTGACATTCTGTTGTGTAATCTTTGCTAAGAGTTCAACTTCTACCCATTTAGTGAAATAGTCCATTCCTAGCACTAAAAACTTCATTTGTCTAGTCCCATTTGGAAAGGGGCCTAAGATATCTAAACCCCATTGTGCAAAAGGCCAAGGGGCCATCATTGGGGTAAGATACTCTGATGGCTGTCTAGGAATATTACTGAAATCTTAACATTGATTACATACCTTGACATAAGCCTTAGCATCAGCTTGGATTGGTGACCAATAGTATCCTGCACGGACGATCTTGTGGACAAGTGATCTGGCTCCTGAGTGGTTACCACATGCTCCTTCATGAACTTCCCTTAGTAAGTAATTTGCCTCGTCCGAAGCTGAACACCTTAGGTAAGGCTGGGAGAAACCTCTTTTGTATAACACTTTGTCCATAAGGATGTACCTCGCTAACTTAACCCTGAGCTTTCTAGCTTTATCCCTCCCTTCTGGAAGCTTTCCGTCCTTCAGGTATGATACTATCGAGGTCATACAATTTTCCTCACCTTCTATATGCAATATTTTTGGTAGGTCTATGCTTGGCATGTATTGTATTTCATCAAACTCGTTAATTGCTTCATTCACGGAGGCTTCCTTTGCCAGAGTATCTGCTTCTACATTCTCTTCCCTTGGGGATTTGAACGAAGTCAACTTCTTTGAATTTCTTCACAAGGCGTACTACCTTCTTTAAATATCTCTTCATTCTGTTTTCCTTGGCTTCACATGTCCCATTTACTTGGCCTATGACCAATTGAGAGTCTCCCAATATGAGTATTGAGTCTGCTTCTACAGATTTAGCCAACTCCAACCCTTTAAGAAGGGCTTCATACTCCACTTCATTGTTAGTCGTTTCGTACTGCAAGTGAACCTTGTGCTTTAGTTTATCTCCTTCTGGTGACTGCAAGACAATCCCTATACCTCTTGCATACTGAGTAGACGATCCATCTACATGGACGACCCATTATTTGTTGTCTTCTCCTCTGCCTAAGTCCCCATAGCTTGGAGTGAACTCTGCATTGAAATCTACCAGGGCTTGAGCCTTTATTACATTTCTTGGTTGGTACCGAATGTCAAATTCACTGAGCTTGACTGCCCATTGAATTAGTCGTCCTGCAGCTTCTAACTTGTTCGTTGCCTTCTTGAGCAGATGGTCTGTCATGACATTGATGACATGAACTTGGAAGTAATGTCTTAACTTCCTAGAAGCTGTTATTAGTGCAAAAGCTAACTTCTCTATTAGTGGGTACCTTCCTTCTGCTCCTCTGAGTGCTCGGCTAGTGTAATACACAGGCTTTTGCACCTTCCCTTTTTTCCTGATCAACGCTGAACTCACGGCATGTGGGGACACTGCTAAGTACATATACAGTTCCTCTCCTAGCACGGACGGACTTAACAATGGAGCTGTGGTAAGGTAGTCCTTCAAATCTTGGAAGGCCTTTTGACATTCGTCCGTCCATTCGAATGCCTTCCTGAGGACTTTAAAGAAGGGTAAACACTTGTTTGTGGCTTTTGAAACAAATCTGTTTAAAGCAGCAACTCTTCCGATGAGGGACTGGACTTCCTTGACATTTTTAGGTGGTTCCATGTTTAATATGGCTTGGATCTTGTTTGGATTTGCTTCAATTCCTCTTTGTGAAACCATGAATCCTAGAAATTTTCCTGATGATACCCTGAATGCACATTTACTTGGGTTCAGTTTCATCTTATATCGCCTAAGTGTTTCAAAGGTTTCCTGAAGATCGTCCAAATGACTTCCCTCGTCTAAGCTCTTCACAAGCATGTCATTCACGTACACCTCCACATTCCGTCCTATCTGTGGGCGGAACATGTGATTCACCAACCTTTGATAAGTCGCCCCTGCGTTCTTCAGATCGAAGGGCATTACCTTATAACAAAACAAACCCTGACTAGTAATAAAGGAGGTTTTTTCTTGGCTAGCCTCGTCCATCTTTATCTGGTTATATCCTGAGAAGGTGTCCATGAAACTCAACAATTGATGGCTAGCTGTTGAATCCACCAATTGATCAATATGCGGTAAAGGATAACTATCCTTAGGGCAAGCCTTGTTCAAGTGAGTGAAGTCTATGCACATTCTCCACTTGCCATTTGCCTTCTTCACCATTACTACATTAGCTAACCAATCCAGGTAATAGACTTCTCGGATGAACTGCGCTGTGGTCAGTTTCTAAACCTCTTCCTTGATAGCCTTATCTTGTTCAGGAGCAAACACTCTCTTCTTTTGATGAACAGGCTTAGAGAAAGGGTACACATTCAATCGATGAGTAATTACATTTGGATCGATTCCTGGCATGTTATCATGACTCCACGTAAAAACATCGATACTCTTTCTCAGAAACTAGACGAGGTCTTTTTTCACCTTCTCCTTCATACTTGTTCCAATTCTGGTGAACTTTTCAGGATCATTTCCTTGTAATAAAACGTCTTCTAGCACTTCAGTAGGTTCTACAACAACTCTTCTTTCTTCAGTATTCTTCGTCTGGTTCTGTTCATCTGTGGCCAACATGGCCAAATAGCATTCTCTTGCTGCTAGTTGGTCTCCTTGCACTTGTCCTACCCTATATTCTGTAGGGAATTTGACGGATAAATGGTATGTAGACGTGACCGCCTTCTAACTATTCAAAGTTGGTCTTCCAATAATAGTATTGTATAAGGACGAACAATCCACCACGAGGAAATTGACTCCCTCGGTTATCTGTTGTGGGTATGATCCCACCACTACTGGTAACGTGATGGTACCTACAGGCTGCACCTAAGGGCGTGTAGTTCTGACTTCTTCTTGAGGACGAACCCGTCTCCTTATTATCTCGTTCCTTCTTATCTTCCGTTCATCCCTTCTTTGGATGAGGACCTTGTTCCGAGTGGCGTGCGAGGTGTGCTTCCATCCTTTCAGCTCTTTTCCTCTTCGTGCCTATGATTGCGTCTTCTGTATTCATAAAGTTTTGGGCCGAATGAACGAGTTCAGCCATGGATTGAGGCTCCTTCTCATACAGCTTATGGATGAATAAATCAAAATTAACCCCATTATGGAAGGCTGCCAAGAGTAGCTTGTCATCCACCTCATCTACGGTTAGGGCTTCCCTGTTAAAACGAGTGATGAAGGAGCACAGGCTTTCATTCGCTCCTTGTTCTATGGTTAACAGACTGGACGAAGAGTGTTTGTGTCTTTGCCCTCCGATGAAATTATTGACAAACAACTTACCCAATTCTTCAAAAGAACTCACTGTGTTCGGGGGTATTGTGCTGAACCACACTTGCGCCGGTCCTTTGAGAGTGGTAGTGAAGGCTCTACACATAATCTCATCCGGGACTCCTTGAAGGTGCATGGTAGTCTTGAAAGTTTCTATATGATCAAATGGGTCACGTGCTCCATCGTACGAATCCAATGAAGGCATCTTGAATTTTGGGGGTAAGGGGTGACCGTTGATGGAAGCCGTGAAAGGGGAATCTGTTCGGTGGACTAGATCCTCCACTAGATTTTCCCTTCTCATGTTCTCCCTCATCTCTGCCATAACCTTTCTCATCTAATTCATTTCCCTCTCCAATTGTGGAACCCTTCTAGACGTGGTACCCCTTGATTGGCTTTCAAGTTCAGCGTTTTCCCTATCTTCTTGATTTTGGGCTTGACCTTCAGTGTACCCCTCATAGCGTTGCTTCTTCAAATTAATCTCCCTAGTCAATTCTTGATTCTGATGGGTTAACTCCGCCATAACGGCTACCATAAACTACATGTGTTGAATAAAGGATTGTGGCATCACTGGGGCTGATTGACGATTGCGATGGGGATTGCTTGAAGCATCCCTACTCTCTTGATGGCTTGGGTTGGTAGCCTTCGACTTGGTTCAAACCATTCAACCTTTTGTCGTAGAAAGACAAATTGCAAAGCAATCGAACTATCTTCCCCATAGACGGCGCCAATTGAGGTTGCACAGAATTAGTAGGCTGAATGCTCCAGCTTCGGTGGGCTACTAGTGGCTGTGGAAGGCCTACAAAGATGAACACACAATCAAAAGGGGACCGAAGTTGACCGGCCAAATACCCTTCGATGGCTAAGTTAGTTTCTCACAAAAATGGAGTTCCAACTTTGTAGGAGTAAAATTTCAGAATGTACTCGCCCCAGTTTGATTCAGACCGGTCCTTTATATAGAGAACCTTGGAGCAGTTATTAACTTAGAAACTTTCCCAAGATTCGTGGAAACCAACGAGTCCAGACATAACTTCCTCAACGGCTACAGAAGTTGCAACCACTAATGGAAGTTAAGTATTCGAGGAATTTATGGCGATAATCATGGGTTTGGTAACCGTTCCAAGATGCTTAGAATTTCCCAAGTGTTGCACGTTCTTCTATCCATTTCGTGGACCATTTGGTCGTTCTTGGACGTCTGATCATTGTCCATGGACAACTTCATTGTCGTCCATGGACTATTTCATTGTTCTTGAACGATATTCTCGTCCATGAGCATCCTTCTCATTCTTGGGTAATTTCCGATCCGGCTTGCTCTCTGGGTTCTGGACGATACCTTTGGACGAATTGGAGATAACTAATTTTTCGCTATCCCATCATATATATATATATATATATATATATTATTGAATCATATTTTATATTAAGCCAAAATTCTAGTAATCATATAAATCAGCAAGTTGTTTATTTACTCTACACCTGAGGGCCAAAATGATTAACATAGATTTTGCAGGCGCTATCCAAATTTCACCTTCCTTGTGATGCTTTATTCCGACATGTTTTGTATTCTTATTATCGGTGGAAGGAAAGTTTAACAAAAGATTTTAATTTATTTTTCCATGGACTAATGAGTAATGAATTGAAGATCCTCGACCAAAAAAATGGATAATGTGATATGACATGTGAATTGTTCTACATGCAATATATGCTAATTTCAAAAGCACCGCCACGCACCTTGTACGTACGTACGTACTGATGAGCATCTCATCTAATTAATTAATTTACACCATTGCAGCGCCCGGGCCCATCTAATCTATTACCAATACTGCAAAACAGCTTATCATGCACATGTAATGGATCCAAAATAAAAATCTTTACCAAACCGAACCCATGCTACCCCATTAATTTAAAGTACTACTTTTTTTTTTTTTTTTTTTTTTTTTGGTTTTCCACCGTGTATTTTCAAAGTTTTCAATCAGAGATTAATCACTGTTCGTGCTGGGTCAGCCCATGAAGGGGTAAAGCACTAGTCCAGGGATTCTTTTCAAAGTGCAGGTAGCAGGACTCGAATTAGGGAGCACACCTAGTTGAGCCAAGTACAAGCACTCTAAGACCAAGCGCCGAACCGCTTGGCCAACCCCACTGGGTTAATTTAAAGTACTACTACTACACCTTTTTAGTTGTTTTTACATATGCATACACTAATAATCTTCGGGTGAATACATCTTCACATCCCATTTTATATTCACCGAGTAATAATCTTCTCTTTATTTCTCTGGAAAATTCTGGTCAAAATAGGTTTTTTTTTAGTATCATTAAAAAAAAACTATATTTGTTAAAAAAAAATCCTATTTGAAATATTACTTATTTTTTAGATTTTCTAAAAAAATACTTATTTTTTAGAATTTTTTTCACTAAGACTTAATTTTTAGAGATTATTTTCCATTAATTTTTTTTTTTTTTTTTTGGAATGGTAAGCTAAATAAGAGTATCTTGGAAATCGTTTTCCAACTAATTAAAGGTTGCTACCAATCATAAGAAAATGAGATATTTTAAAGAAAATATTTAAAAAAATAATTATTTTGTAGAAAACATTAATATCAAAACAAACAAAGACAATTGAAATTACTAAAAACAATTTTATCTCACTTTGAGCTCAATAGCTACCAAACATAAGAAATGAGATAATTTAAAATCGCAACGATCAGGACATAAACATCACTTAGATTATTTAAAAACCACTACACTACCTATCAAAAAAAAAAAAAAACCCACTACACTAAATCCTTGAAAAGATATATTTGAGCGGTATATGATGACCAAAACTGATACAGTACGAGAGAGAGAGAGAGAGAAAAAAAAAAAAAAAAAGTAATAGGATCACAATAATGGCGCCCAACCTACTCACATGACATATGGGAAGTCCCCCCTCAACTGTCCACACCCACCCCATAAATGCTATGCTTGTTTTTCATCTCTACTTCTTCCACCACTATCCGCATGTATATTATTCCTTCGCACAAAAACTCTCATCACATTCTCGTAAGCTCACTCATCTTGATCAAACAAAAATATATATAAATATACATACAGTACACAATGAAACCCATAACCAGCTTTCTCTTAGCCATTCTGGTCATCACAGTCTCAGTCTCTCTGGCAACCCGACCCGAATCTGACAGGTCATTCTCAGCCCAGCTCAAACACTCCAAGGACAAACCCAACAACAACAACAACAATAAAGGTGGTGGAAGTGGAAGTGGAAGTGGAGGTGGAACTGGAAATGATGGTGGCATGGGCGGGTTCTTTAGTCCTGGAGGCGGGTTCAACATTCCTGGGTTTGGAAATGGTGTTGGAGGCGGGTATGGAGGCGGGTTTGGAGGTCCAAATGGAGGGTACTCAAAAGGTGGTATAATAAGGCCCACAGTGGTGTGTAAAGACAAGGGTCCATGTTACAACAAGAAGCTCACATGTCCGGCCAAGTGCTTCACTTCCTACAGCAACTCAGGCAAGGGTTATGGAGGTGGTGGTGGTGGTGGTGGCTGCACCATGGATTGCAAGAACAAATGTATTGCTTATTGTTAGACCTTTGCTTACTAATAGCACAGGCTTGCTTGTAATAGTTTCTATAATCACTAGTAGTTATCACTTAAGAGTAAGTATGAGATGTAGTTTGTATAAGATATGCTATTATTATGTTATATTACATATATGGTATTTGTGTAAGAGTTTCCCTTTTTTTTTGTTTTTTTTGTTTTTGGTTACTCCAAACTAAATTCCTACCTCTTATTGGGCTCTAGGATTTATAATAAATAAATAAGTGGAGAATATGTGGTGGCTTACAGGGTGGTGGACGTTTTACTTGTTATTACTAGTGAAAAGCTAGACGTGTTTGGGATCCAGGTCCATTTTATCTGTGATGTGAATTTTTTTTCATGTTTATGTGTTGCTTTCAAGATCGACAATTGAAGTTCTGAAGTAGAATTCTTCAGCTGAAATTTCATTCGAGAAGGTATAATAGTGAAAAGAATGAAACTAAAGAATGGAGGAAATTAAACTTGCACATTTCACAGCAGGGATACGGATTATGGACCCCAAATCTCATTCTTTAAGACTTGAAATTTTCTTTAACGAACATAATATACGCTCTTATTTCCTCAGTCAAAATCTGGAATCCGTGAGAGCCCAACTAGATTGGGATACTGTTAGATACGTCAGCAAGATTAAATGTTCCTAATAAATTGCAAGTGTTTAAAAACAATTAAAATAACTAGCGCTGAAGTAGCTGAAACTTGGGCTTGTTTGGTAACTCATTTTTAAAATCCTTTTCTGTAGTGGGATGCATAATGATGATGCAGAAAATCAATTGTTAGGATTTTCATCAGTGTGGATGGACGATGTTAATGGCTTTGTCCAAGGACGAACCTACAACAGATCTGAAATAGAGAAAAAGTGATACACTGGTGTAGTGTTTGCCAAACACCCTTCGATGATTAAGGGTTTGTTTGGATACAGTTGAAAACTGAAAACTAAAAAATACTGTAGCAAAATAATTTTTAAATGTGTGAATAGTACCGTGAGACCCATTTTTAATGAAAAAGTTGCTGAAAAGTGAAATTTGTGGGTCCGTGAACAGTACACGATGTGCTCTGATTGGCTAAAAAAAGTTTGAAAAGTCAAAATTTGTGGTTACTGTTCATTGAACAGTATATGAACAGTAACCGCAAGTCTGGAAAACGCATGAAAAAAAAAAAAAAAAAAAAAAGGGAAAAACGCAAACGCGCTGATTTTTAGCGCAATCCAAACGCAGCTTAAGTTAGAATGAGATTCGATTGAATTGTATTGTAAGAGAATTTAACTTTAGGAGTAGTTTTTGGGGTGAGAATTGTGCGTACCTTTGCCTTTGGTTTGTGTGGGTTTTTATAACCATTGTCTTTATGGTCTGAACAAATATCTATATTCATGAGATATGGAGCCGTTGATATTAACGACTGGCTTTTATTATCTGCCAATGGCTATTCTTCTGTTGGTGCCTGCAAGTTACTCCTTATCTGTCTTAAGTATTGAATGTCTTTTATGGGTTCGTCTGTTATTGATGTCTATAGGTTACGCCTTGCATTGAATAGCATTTAATTCGTCTGTCGAGAGATGGACAATCTTATTAATTCATTAGTAATGAATGCGAGGGCTTAATAGACTCCAATGATCTTTTGCCCGTTGGTCCATCGGTTACGCTTCTACCTGTCTGACACATTAACCAGTACTCATGTAATTTATGGGGAATTCATTTAATGTATGCTGTAGACGTTCATCACATGGACAATGCTAGCTTGATGGATGAAGCTAGATTTCTCTTCTTTTGTAATGGTTAAGGCATTACAGACTAGAGCTTTGACTTGTGTAACGTCTTCTCTCCCATTGCTTTGTCCGTTACTCCTTGTCATAAATGCTTGCTATAAATGTGTAATGTATCTTAGGTTCGTCCATTATTAAATGATGAAGTCGTTATTTTTTGGACTCATCACATAATAATATCTTATTTAGTTAAATTGTTTTCTACAAAACCAAACTAAGAAAATGGCTACTCAAATTTAGGGGTGTCCATTAGTAGGTCCATGTCGAGTTTGATTCGATCAGGTGGTGGCGACTTAGACCCATTGTTCATAGGTATGGGAGGTCGGATTGGACAAATTTGATTCTCACCAGTTGCGGTCAGATTCGAGGGAAATTGGTAACAATGAAAAGAGGTAGAGTAACCGACGAAGATCTCATTAAATTCGTTGCCAAAATGGGTGGATCTCCATCGACTTTCACTAGAAATGTTGCTTGACTTAGCGAAACTTGCTAAATTTAAGGGTTTGCACTATTGGATCAGGTAGAGTCAAATCTTGGAGGATGGCGGGTCTCCACTTTCAAAAACCAGTATTGACTGGTCCAATGGCTTGGACAACCCTACTCAAATTTTCTATGTAAATACTAAAACTGAAAACATCTTTTAAGTGTTTTTAAGATTTTTTTTTTTTTTTTTTTAAAATTTTAACAAAAGCACATTAGCAATTTTATACTTATTCTTCCAGTGATTTTTGTAACTGTTGATGCAATGCCAAACCCTAGGATTTAAGTCTCACAAATCCACTATGCTACCCTGCAACGATCATGTGCGTGTTACCTCACAAATTGAATGAACCTAATCACTACAAAGAACCCCAACGCCTTCAACCTAGCCTTCCCTCAAAGATCCGCGCCTCATTGACTAGTTTCTCCTCTTAAACTCTTTCTCTCTCTCTCTCTCTCTCACTCAAATCTTGGATTTTGATTTTGCACATTTTGAGACATGGTGTCCAAGGACTTGGTAAGATTGAGAATTTGTTGTTGGTCTGTGTGGGTGTAAGCGCCCACGAACACGCTCTTTTCCTTGACCGAAGATGGACCAAGGCGGAGAAATTGAGTTGCCACCTTGATTAGGTTTAGGAACCATAAATATAGCGCCCTTCATGGAATGACTAATCTACTACCAGAGCATGTGTCCGAAGTTTAGGTATGGGGATGGGATGGTGTTAGGCATCCAACCCCACCTAACCCGTGGGTCGGCTACCACTCATTGTGTCTTACATCTTAATCCTATTAAACGCACATTCAACATTGTCATTCTAGACTCACACACATTTTAGCATGCATCTAAAGCAAACAACATGGCATACTCATCCCAAGACCTAACATTTGTCTATCATGGCATCACATCACATATTCCCAAAGGCAAAAACATATTATGGCAGAATCAAACAAACATGTTATTGCATCTAAACATCAAGATCATGGCATTCAAACTAAATATGTTCATATTCATCATTAAGGCAACATCATATTTCCAAACAAATGCATGTTCATGTATAACTTACCTCACTGCATCACAACACCCACACATCAATGCATTTCATATGCATGTTTATGGTAAAACAGAAGAGAAAACCCTAACTAGCATTAAAGGGGTAAAAAATGCAAAGCAGAGAAGCAGAGATTTGTGAATACAAATATTAACTCAAGGCAGAAGCATGTAATATGAACAAAACAAAGAAATAGAAGAAAACAAGGTTTGGATTAGGGTTTTTGGGTATGAGTATGTGTGTGCATACATAGGGCCTACGTGCGCAGCCCAATTGTATGCGTACGCATACTTCGAGTATGCATGTGCATGTAGTAACTATGCGTACGCATACACACCCTAAACTCCAGCCTGGAAAGCATGAACAACACAGAACAAAAACTAAATCTAACAACCTATCATGCTTAAGAAAGAAAAACAACGTAAACCTACACTGAGTAGACATATAAAAACGTATATGAAGCGGAAAAAAAAAAAAAAAAAAGAGGGAGAAAAATAGAATTTAAACAAAGAAAAGAATGTAAGAAGAGCTATAAACTTTACTTCCAAAATAAAGGCTCCTTGGCTTGATTTTTACTGTTCCCCTCAGTCAATCTAGTCATAACCAACCTACAACAAGTTAGTTAAACCTTGAAACTCGAAGATCAAGACCAGAATAGGTCTTAATTAGAAAAATATTGGCTTCAGGGTGTTTTGTGAAAACTCCCTCTTTGATTCACTATTTCTAGTGAATCATGTTTGCTTTCCTCCCAAATTTTGTCTCTTGAAAACGTACCATATATGGCTTTTTATAGTCAGAAAATAAGGGTTTGAAACAGCTCCCAAATGATGTGGGATTTGTTTGAAAACCAATCTTTAATGTAGAAAAACTTTCCTTTCATAGTTTTTGGAACCCTAGCATATGGTGTCTACAGATGCCTCCCTTTTGATTCGTGAGCTCCGCTAACGAAATCAAAAGAACAAGAGACAAAACATTTTGTTTCAACATACAGATCAAGTCCAACCCATGCACACATCAAATAACATGCATACATGGGGTAGGATGCAACTCTGAAGTGTTGCGTGGGATTCGTATGTCCGAAGTCCTACCTTTGTTACTTGGGATATGAGTAATGACAAGTTCACTATCCTAGAACTTGTTTTGTCAATTGCAAGCAAAAGGAGAGTTACTCACTATGCCAGAGTCACTAAAAAGAAAAACAAACATGGCCAATAGCCTTAATCGTCAACTATGTTGGGTTAAGATAGCTTGACCTCGATTAATTAATTAGGTCAAATTACATGCAAATTGTGGAGGCACCAACAAATCACCAAATAAACTAAATACAGTGGAAATTAAATTGACACGGTGATTGTTGACAAATGGGGAAAACCTTTCGCAAGGCAAAAGCCCCACCGGGTGAATTTAAGGTCACCACTCCTAAGAATCCACTAATCAATAATCAAGCAGTTGCAAGTATAAGGAATCTTACCACTACCCTGGCTTATCTTGAAATATCAACCTATAGTTGAACCTTTGCTCCAATACTCAATTGGACTTGATCTTGTAGTAGCCTTCTTTCCTTTAATGCAAAAATCTCCAATCTGTGATTAACCCTTTTGCACGGATCCCAATACGCGACTAACTCTAGCAACTTGAATTGTTGTTTTGGCTACAAAGTTCTTCACTTCATCAACAACAAGGATCTGGAAGAACTTGGTTACAAAACCCTATGGCATACAAACACAACAGCTTCTCATAGGGGAAAAATAAATTCTTAGTCTTTCTATCCAATTGTGATGGCTCTTAAAATAAGCTTTATATATGTCTAGGATTGTGAGAAAAGAAACCCTAAAAAAATACATCAACATGGGCCAAAATTGAAATCTGGAAACTCTAAATTCGTAAAGCTCGATAGATTGAGCTTGTGTCGAGCTACCCATTAAGTCTCGATAGCAGCTTTCTGTCAAGCTATCTATCGAACTTCAGTAAAACAGGTTTTCTTCACATGTTTCTTGGATCAATCTTCATGTCTTTAATACAACCACTTAATATGTATCAAACCTAACTTAGATCTACCTAATTTACAATTAAAGTGCATTTTATCAAATGGATACCAATTACATAGAAAATATGACCCTAACAATCTTCCCTTTTGGTAATCCGTGACAAAACCACAAGCATAATTATGAGAGAAGTATAAACAAAAATCTCCATAACTATTACACATAGAATTACATAAGTCTAACTAATACAATGAACTCTTGAAAAACTTTGCAAGAAGAGAGATCATGGCATGATAGACTTGCAACCTATCTTATCTAAAACACTTAAACAAGATTCATCAAGGCATCAAGTGTGAAACATAGACAAGCTTTAGAAAAGAAGAAACATGTGTATAAAAAGGAAAAAGAAACAACACATTTAAGATAAAGGTGAAGAAACATACATCATCATCATCATATATATATATATATATATATGAGTGTGTGTGTGTGTGTGTATATATATATATATATATATATAACAAAAAAGTATAATGTACGTAAAGTGGTCACAAGACCATGGTACATGAAGTGAGAAAGATACATCAAAACCTTACTACATCTCTCAAAGCACTTTCCCCCTAACTAGTGTATCTCTATGCTAGCTCTCCCTTTAACAACATGACTACTCTCTCATAACCAAAACTACTCCCCCTTTTTGTCACGAGTGGCAAATGGTTAATCATTAAGAAACAACATTGCTAGAAAAGCAAAAAGCATCACCATCATCATCTCTACCATCAGAAGAATCTTGAGCAGGCTCAAGTCAAGGAGAAGGAGCAAATCTACCAAGATGAGACTAACGGTGAGTGATGCAACCAATCCTGGTGTTCATCTGACACATCTCATCATAAATATGGTCAAGACGACTACCGAAATCAGCACGTATATGCTGAAGTTGATCCAAGATGGTAGTAAGCGAAGCCTTTACTCTAAAAGATGAGGATGGAGCAAATGAAGAAGAGGGTCAAGTAGCTTAGGTAGCATCCTTAGTAGCATGGAAAGTAGCCTCCTCCTACTGAGCGGGGGTGGACTCATCACAGGGCCGCTTGGCCTTAGAGGCCAGCTATGCATCACTTCTCCAAATAAATCCCTGAGTAATGGCACCCATGATCGAAAAGAAGGAAGGAGTAGAAGGAATAGTGACGTGTAGGTGTGTTTGAATATGTGTGATAGCCAAAGGAAAAATTAGCTTATCACATGTAGTTGTGTCTTGATAGATATATATCATAGATACTATCATATGTGAGGGAAAGTCTATAGAAAGACCCTTTAAGAGAGAGAATAGAAAATGAGCACGAGGCTCAGTGATAGTGTTAGAGTGTGACTGTGGAGTGAGAACAAAGGTCATCACCATATTAAGGATCTGAGGACCCTTAGCAAAGTCAGTGGTGGTGAAGTTTATAAGATCACCCCATGACATGGCCTGTTCACAAAAATGTGTGCCCAATTTGTCTCAAGAGATAGAACGGAGACGAGGGTGACTAGGGTAGTCAGGACGAGCTACCCTAGGGACACAGAGTACCTTAAAAATGAGCTCCGGGGTAACTAAGATACGTGTGCCTCTGAATACCATAGTAAACTGAGGAATAGAGGTATTGATAGCATGTATGTTAGAGTAGAACTCCTGTATATACATGCTGGGACACCTCAAGGGTTTCTCACATAGTGATTCCTAATCTTGAGTACTAAACACACCAAGTAAAGGAGTGTTTGGAAAATTAGACAGAATGACCTGGCATTCCGAATGAATCACCCTATCACTAAAGTTCTCCTCAAACTCCTTTTAGGATTCTGAATCATGAAACTTATCCCTAGCAGAAATAGAGGGAAGGGAAGAAGAAGAAGAACCACGTCGAGTGATCGTGTTCTTGGAAGGGACAGACTTTTTTGGGTGCCATAGTCAGAAAACTAACGGAGAAGGAAAAGAAAAGAAAACACAGTAGAGAAGATGCTCAAGAAAGAAGGAAAGAGAAGTGCAATGCATGAACATATTACGTGCAAACCAAAATTGCATCATAGGCAAAAACCATATCCAAACTACAACACTCACAAGATGTAATCAGTCACACAAACCTAGAATGCATGAAACATTGTTATAATGAAAGTGAATGTAATGCATGAGCGTGTGATAACATATCAACAAAACCCAACCCAAAAATTTTCACAAAAACTCAAAGACCACTAAAAATTCCCAAAAACTTGAAAACCTAGGTTTAAATGCATAAGGTGCATGAAGAATGAGAAAAAGAAGAGATTTAGAACACTTACCAAAGAATTAAAGCTTGAATTAGGCCGAAAAATTGAGTGGAGGAAGGATTTTAGTGAAAAGAGAATGTTTGGATCAAGAGAGAAGAGAAAAAGATCGAGATATTTAGGAATGAACTGAATTAGGTTGATCTTGAGTATATATAGGATCAAGCATCTCAATAGATCGAGGATGTATCGAGAAAAAAATCTCGATAGATCAAGAGGTATCAAGGATGTGCCAAGCTTTTATCGAGCAAATAGAGAAAAGAGAAATTTGGCTCGATGGATCAGGCTATCTATTGAGAGGTATCGAGATAAACCCAGAAAACCTCAATAGAAGAGGCTTGTGTCAAGAGGTGTCGAGCTAGTATCGAGCTTCTATCGAGCTAGTGTTGAGTAGACAGGAGGAAGGTTTTCAAGGAGAGAAAAACACATGTGATGAAAGCATGCAAGATAGACACTATACCAACCATCAGAGAAGCATGTTAAGACACATAACAACTCTAGATCAAAACAAACACTAAACAAGTCTAACCAATTTTATTTTCAAAAACAAGTTAAGACAGTTTAGTAAGCTTATATTACCACATGTGTAGATACCGTATTTTGTCCACCCTTGATTTGCGTGTCATATCCCAAAAATTCTAAAAATATTATCTTTACTCCATGGGGCCACAGAAACGTCTAGATTGACATGGTACAACCCGTTCGTGCATCAGAGCATTCAAAGTGCCTTTTCTAGTCAAATTGACTGTCGATGCCCAGCCACAAATGAAACGGGACGAAAAAACCGCCGCCGTCATCGCGGGCCCTTGTTCGACTACCCACTGTGCTGACAGCTCCCACGCACATGGGGCCTCGTTGGAGGGCCCCTCTCGATATGTATGATGGTGTGGTTAGCGCGGAGCTTTGGGTACTCTCTCTCTCTCTCAGTGGAGGAAGGTATTTGTCTTCCTTTGGCATTATGGTAGGAATCTGGGCCAAAATTCAAGGGATTACCAAAGGTAAGTGGAGTCACCACCAATCGTTGGGCTTTTCTAAGGTGTGAGGTCACTTGTTTCTAGTTGATTTTATTACTGATCCAAGGTTAAGAAAAATGTCATTTTTCCTAATCTAATATGGATGGAAAAAAAAATCTTGATTCTTAGCTTTGGAAGTTTGGTTACGTGTGGGGAAGGTGTTAGGCATCCCACAACGCCTGTCCAAGGACAGTCCTTTGTTTTTATAAAACCTTAATTTTTGGAGATTGGTAGTAAAAACATGATTTTGGCATTAGCTTTCGAGGCTTTGCATACATGGGGGCTTTGAGGTTTGGATTTTGAAAGGGTGTGGTCCCAACCTATGCTTTCCTATGGCATTCGAGTCGAGTACCAGATTTCCACAGCAAAAATCCAGTGACACATCACCTTACTTTCACGGCGAAAATTAGGCATCACATTGCCTTAGGTGACATGGATTGTGACGATCACACCAGAAGGGGTGAGCAGGTATATATACATACATCATGCATAATGCAAGCACATAGAGCAAGAAAGTAAATGCCTACATCCCTAGAGCATGGCCCAAAATATAGGTGCAGGAAAATAAGCAATGGTTGCCATACTCAAGAGATGAGGACGAATGGTACAAAGCATGATATACCTAATACCAACCATCTAAGAGAGAAAGGGAGGAGGAAGGAGAGGGTTTAAAAGAGTACATAACCAAAGGGAATAGCTAAACTCCTAAACCTACTGACTACAGCCGCTTGGCTTATATCTATGTGCTCACATCCTCGCCCTTACTACTTGTGCCCAGGAGACCGTGCTCTAGCTCCATGCGTCCTCTCTCCATGTGCATACATGCAAAGGCAAAGACAAGAAACCGACAAACAAGCCATGGAAGGAAAAGATGCAAAGAGCACAATAAAGAGGCCTAAAGCAGATAAACATGATAGACATGGCAAACATAACATGAAAGCAAGCAAACAAGCAAGAAGGGAAACCAGCAAGGAAACAAACAAAAGGTGGTGTCCACAAGGGACAGATGTAGGTTTGGATCGAATGTCCATAGCTCCATTGTGTTGAAGCATTGATGACACACTAGCAAGTAAGACTCATGCATGGACATGTAAGCAAACGTGTAGAAATGCAAAGAAAGCCAATGGGTGGCACAAACAAGCATGGTAAGCATATCATCGCATAGAGTGGAAAGTGAGAGGTATGCACAAAGCAACCAGCATCATGGAAATGCATCCTAAGTGTTTACATCCAAACAAGGCCTCATGGGCATCAGACGTAACCACACAACCACGTAACCACACAACCACATACCCACTAAAGGCGTTAAGCGTGGCAAAGCCTAGAACTAGAGAGGCTAACACAAGCATAAAAGCATAGAAGCAAGCAAGCATAGACATGCAAATGGGGTGATCCTAACCCTTTGATATGGGCCAAGGCGTACAAACAGTGACAAAGACCATAGAGTCTAGATCAGGTCCGAACCAATAGGCCAAAACACAAGAAAGAAAGATAAAGCAACAAAAGGGCTACAATAGTACATGGCAAGACAAACATAGCCTAGGTCTAGGCACGCAAACATGGCCTGGAGTGCACAAGCACATGGAAGATGGCATAAAGCAAGCAAAGCACAGATCTAAGCACACAAGCATGTGAAGAACCTAGATCTAAGCATGCGAACATGTGAAAACATAGATCTAAGCACATAAACATAGATCTAGTCCTAGGCATGTGTAAAACGTGTGTGAGAATGTAAAAGCTTAACAAATAAACATGGAAGAACATGAATCCAAACATATAAGCATGTACGAAAGCGGATCTAAGCACAAAACATGGCGAAAAGCATATGAACACATAGATCCGAGCAAGGCATAACCATAGACATGGTATCAAGCATGTGAGCCCATAACCGTAAAATCAACATAGAGAAAAAAGAGGAAAAAAACATAGGAAACATGGCATAAAAACCTAAGCATGTAGATCTAAACATATAAGCATGTGAACAAGCATAGGAACATGTGGATCTAGCCACAACACATGGAAAAGGTAGATCTAGGCATAGAAGGCATGGCATAAAGCATAAAACACATAGATCGGGACAAATAAACATGTGAGCAAGAATAAAAGAACATGGATCTAAGCTAAGAATATGCTAGAAACAAGATAAAGCAAGAAACATGTCGAAGAAAGCATTAAATCAAGTTATTCAAGCAAAACAAACAAGATAAATGCTAGAAAAAGATTTAGAAGGTTAGGGGTGTGGGTGATAACCAAAAAGGCTACATCCACACCCCTAAACCCCAAACCCCAAGTGTAGAACCAAGGAAAGGAAGATTGGGTTCAAAAGCAATACCTTGTGTTCTTGGTGAAGAGAGGAGAATCAAGAGACTTTGATGTGTGTTTTTTAAGTGTTTTTTGGTGTTTGGAAGAGAGAAAAAACGTAGAGAGAAGTGTAGAACCAAGGTACGCTCTCTTGTTATTAAATTCTGAAATTTACATAGTACATGTTATCAATTGCGAATGAAGTAAATCTGTTAATTTTCCGTTGCGTATGTTTTGTATGAGATACAAATCATGTTTTTCTAACAATTGGTATCAGAGCAGTCTTCAATTTCAAATTTGTATAACATGTTTTGTGAGTTTTGGAATTAAGTTGATAGTTTCATGATGTTAGAAGGTTATGCAATTAATTTTCTACATGGTGAATGAAATTATGTTTTGATGAAAATTGATATTGATGTTTTGATGTTGTTTAAGTTTGATGTTAAGTGAGTTAATTTGAACTTTAAGGCTATAGCATCAATGGAATTCCATTTTGATCTCAATTTCTATTTATTATGTTCATATTATGGTTGTTTGTTCATGAAAAACTGTTGAAAACTGCCTTAGAAGAATTCTGGAAATTTGAGTTTCACGAGATTCAATCGATCGAAAATTACCTTTGATCAATCAAGTAAAAAAAGTGACCAATCTGCTTGATTCGATTGATACTTGATTGCTAGTCGATCGATCAAATGTTCTTTTCGATCAATCAAGCAGCAATCAAGTACCAATCAAGCAAGGCTATGTGTGATTAGATTACACATGGTTTCTAATTAAAAACCTTTATTTTAAAACATCTAGTGGGAGAGAGATACAAGGGTTGGATCTCATGACCTCCATTATCGGTTTATAGTAGTATGATTAAGCGCCTTGGCATATATGCTTTGCTCCCTTTGGAGGGTGTTTAATTCATGGTACTATAGAATAAATTTCTTAATGATGGATGATATATGTTTTTACATTAAGAACGACCACACTACCGTGGAGTTACTTAATGACTCACATAGAATTCAGGCAATGGTGTACACTAGACTAAGTTTGATATTAACCTTCCTTTGGAGCTATGTCATTATTACTTAGAGGCTAAAGGAAATATGGCATATTATTAGTATTTGATAAGAGTTATCATGATAGTACTATTAATGAGAATAGTTCTCAATCAGTCATAGTGTTTATAATTTACTTGCTACAAAGGAATTTTAAACACAAGATTGGGTTGTTGTTGCATATTTTATATTATGGTTTTATTAAGGTTCCATACTATATTTTTATATGCTAAATTGATAATGTCCAGTTTACTTATTATATTCATGTTTATTGTTTTCATATTTGATCATGACATCATTTAGCCCACTTATTACTATTCTTAATCAAAACAAACTGACTGGATCTAATTATGTTGACTGGAAAAGAAATTTGGACATTGTTTTTACTGCTAAAGAGCACAAATATGTGCTTACTCAACCATGTCCTAGCTTTCCATCATTAGATGCTCCTCTTGAGGAAAAACACGATATGATCATTGGTAAAAATCTAATGAGATGGCCAAGTGCTATATCCTAGCATCTATCTCAAATGTTCTACAGCATCAAATGCAGGATGTAGAACTAGCTTCGGACATAATGCTAAGTCTGAAGGAGATGTTTGGTAAGCAAGGCCGTTCTGCAAGGCAAGAAACTATGAGACAAATTTAATACCAAAATGACTGATGGCACTTCAGTGAGGTAGCATTGTCTTAAGATGATTTCTAATCTGAATACACTGGAAGTTTTAGGTGCCGATATTGATGGAGAATCCCAAATGGATATGATACTCCAATCATTACAAGAATCATTCAAGGAATTCAGACTTAATTATAATATGAACAAAAAGATTTATTCATTGTCTGAATTAATGAATGAGTTAATGGCGATGGAAGGCATTCTTGGTACATCCAATATTGAAGCCAATTTGGGTGAAGCTTCTTCTTCTCAATCTAAGTCGAAAGGCAAAGGTAAGAAGAAGAAGAAGAAGAAGGACTTCACCAAGCAAGATGGTAAACAAATTGCCTTAGGAGTTGCCAACAAAGGAAAGAAAATCAAAGGAAAGTGTTTCCTTGTGGTGAGAAAGGACATTGGAAGAGGAATTGTCCAAAATTCAGAGCTGCCAATAATAAGGATATGAAAAGTACATTCCTTCTTGAAATATGTTTAGTACAAAATCCCACAGATTCCTGTTGTGTGGATTCAGGTTGTACTAATCATATCTGAAATTCTTTGCAGGAGTTCTAGGAGACCAGAAAGTTGAGTGAAGGGGAATTGTTTCTTACTTAGGCAGATGGGAGCAAGATTCCAGCTGTAGCTATTAGAGTGTTTAATTTTTGCTTTGAATCCATGGTTTTAATATTGGAAGACTATTTGTATGTACCTAATGTTCGTAGGAATTTAATTTCTGCAACTTATTTTGGTAAACATGGATATTGTGTTATCCTAAAAGACAATGTTGTAATAAAGAAGGATAAAGTGTTTATCTGCTCTGGCAATATTATGGATGGTCTTTATATTTTAACTCCTGATAAGCATGAATTATATAATTCTGAATTAGATAATGACTATCATGTAAAATCATTAAAGAGAAAGTTTCCTTCTTCTAATGATACATATCTTTGGCACTTGTGTTTGGGTCATATTAATCCAAACAGAATTCAAAGACTGATCAAAGATGGACTCTTAGAGCCAGTGGACTTTGATGAATTTCCAGTTTATGAATCTTTTTTGGAAGGAAAAATGACCAAACAACCTTTTAATGTAAATGGTAGAAGAGCTCAAGAGTTGCTTGAATTAGTTCATACGGATGTATGTGGTCCTATTTCAACCCAAGAAAAAGGAGGTTATGAGTACTTAATGAAGCGGAAATTCAAAGAGTTTAAGGCTGAAGTTGAGAATCAATTGGGTTAACACATAAAGGCCATTCAATCTAATTGTGGTGGCGAATACCTTCTTGGGGATTTCAAGGATTACTTAATTCAAAATGGGATTGTATCCCAATTGATTGCACCTGGAACTCCCCAACAAAATGGTGTAGCAAAAAGAAGGAATAGGACTCTTTTAGAAATGGTTAGGTCCATGATGAGTTACTCAACTTTACCGATTTCTTTTTGGGGGTATGCCTTAAATACAACAATACATCTTTTGAATTAGTTCCATCAAAATCTGTTCCCAAAACACCCATGGAATTGCGGAGTGGGTGTAAGCCTAGTATGAGATAGCTCCACATTTGGGGTTGTTCAGCACATGTGTTAAAAGGGAAGCCTGATAAATTGGAACCAAAATCAGAAGTGTGTTTGCTTGTGGGTTATCCAAAAGAAACTGGGGGTTATTTATTCTATTGTCGTAAAGATAACAAAGTTTTTGTTAGTACAAATGCTAAATTCTTAGAAAATGACTATGAAAGTTCAATTAGTGTATAAAACACCTTGAACGTTTAGACCCCCAATTTACAAATTACCAATTCAAGCTTAATATCAAACAATATATGTGCGGAAAATGAAACATAAGCTTATAACAGAATTGATAAACAATCCAAACCAAATAAAATCACATCCATAGTAGAAATTAAATGGCAAAGATTAAGGGAAGAGAGATGCAAATACAAGGACAACACATGATGTGTTATCAAAGAGGAAACTGCAGCCCTTAGCATAAAACCTCTCCGCCACCCTCCAAGTGGTAAATAATCCACTAAAGAATGTAGTTGGTATACATGAACAGCAGAAGACCCTCCAAGCCTAATCTACCAAATGTACCTAAGCCCTGAATGAGTCAATCTTGTTTTTCTCTAGGGTTTCTTTCTCAAAATTCTCTCTAGAAGCTCTCTACATTTCGTGGGTATAAGGGATATATATACTAGGGTGAGAGTTGAATGCGAAGAGTCAGTTTTTCAAAACAGAGCTGGCTGGCGGCTTGGCCTCACGACTTGACTGAGCCGCAAGTTCCAGCCGCGAGGTAACTAAACGACTAGTCTATACTTTTTGTCCTGTAATGCTCTAGCTGGCATGATGCTTCAACTTCTGGCAGCTTGCAAGTAGCGACCCACCTGTGAGATCTAGACACGAGTCCCTGCTTCTTTGCACAATCTTGAGCATTTCTTCACACTCTCTCACACACTACCCTTACATGATTCCCACCTAAATACAAGGTTACTAATTACTAAAATACAAGCAAATTTGGCACGGAATAAAGCCAACAAGATGGTTGATAAAATTCAACCTTACAGACTATATGAATAATTTTACTCCTAGAAGTAGAGTTCTTTTGGTTGAAATGAATGAACCTATAATTAAACAACCAATGGATGAAACTAGGGATGATGTGGTTGTATCCGATATACCACAAGATATTATTCATGAGATAACTAGTACACAAGAACCTCGTTGTAGTGGGAGGATTGTAAGGCCATTTATAAGATTCATAGGTTTGGGAGAAACTTATGAAGCTATCTTAGAAGAGGCCAAAACTGATCCTTACACTTATGAAGAGGCAATGAATGATATAAATGTACATCATTGGGTCAAAGCTATGAAATCTAAATTAGATTCAATGTGTTCCAATCAAGTTTAGGATCTTGTAAAGGCGCTTAACAGCATTAAACCTGTTGGTTGCAAATGGGTTTACAAGAGGAATAGAGGGATAGATGGAAAGGTTGAAACCTTTAAAGCAAGGCTAGTGGCGAAAGGGTATACATAAAAGGAAAGAATTAACTATGATGAAACTTTTTCAGTAGCCATGCTTAAATCTATCAGAATTCTCTTATCCATTGTTGCTTATTATGATTATGAGATTTGACAAATGGATGTCAAGACTGCATTTTTTAATGGCAATCTTGAAGAAGAAATCGATGTGATGCAACCAAAAGGTTTCATAGCAAAGAACCAAGAGCATATGGTATGCAAGTTAAAAAGGTCCATTTATGGACTTAAGCAAGAATCTAGGTCATGGAACATCAGATTTGATCAAGCAATCAAGTCATTTGGTTTTGAACAAAATATTGATGAACCATGTGTGTACAAAAGATATCAAGATAAAGTAGTAATGTTCCTAATGCTTTATGTTGATGATATTCTACTAATTGGAAATGATGTAGGGGTAATGTCATCGGTTAAAGTTTGGTTGTCAAGCCAATTTGATATGAAGAACTTGGGTGAAGTGAACTATATTCTAGGGATCAAGCTTTGGCAAGATCAAAAGAATAGGATGTTAGGTTTGTCATAAGCTGGATATATAGATAAGGTTCTAGAACGGTTTAGCATGCAAAACTCCAAGAAAGGATTACTTCCTTTCAAACATGGAGTTCCTCTGTTTGATGACCAAAGACCTAAAACTCTTGAGGAAGAAAACATGATGAGACAGATTCCTTATGCTTCTGTAGTGGGAAGTCTCATGTATGCTATGCTTTGTACTAGACTAGATATTTGTTATTCAGTTGGCATGGTCAGACAATATCAATCAAATCTAGGGCTTAAACATTGCAAGCCGTAAAGCATATTCTCAAGTATCTAAGGAGAACGAGAAATTATATGCTTGTTTACTGGTGTGAGGATTTGATTCCTATTGGCTATATAGATTCAGATTTTCAGTCAAGTCTTGATTTTAGAAAGTCCACTTTAGGTTATGTGTTCACCTTGGGAGGTAGAGCCATAAGTTGGAGGAGTGTTAAGCAATCTTGCATTGCCGACTCCACCATAGAAGCTGAATATGTTGCTGCTTATGAAGCGGCAAAGGAAGCTGTTTGGCTCAAGAAATTCCTTTCTGATCTTGGTGTTGTGAGAATTGAGCAAGTTGATATCACATTATTCTACGACAATAGTGGAGTAGTGGCACAATCCAAAGATCCAAGGAATCACAAGAAAGGAAAGCACAAAGAAAGAATGTACCACATCATTCGAGACATTGTTGCTCAGGGAGATGTGGTAGTAGCAAAGATTGATAGTGCAAAGAATCTAGTGGATCCCTTTACCAAAGCCTTGCCCTAAAGGACTTTTGAATCACATTTGGAGGAAATGAGAGTTAGATTAGTGCACAATAGTCTATAGGGCAAGTGGGAGATTGTTAGGATATGTGCCCTTAAATCCTATTGTATAATGCCATGTATGACATTATGTATGTGTTGTGATTAATAAAGTTATTTTATTATTATCTAAAATAATGGTAACGTGAATATTGGGACATTATCATATAGTCCATGAGATGCATAGTATGTGATTTAGTCACAGAAGATATGAATCACAAGTTCTTTGTAAACTCAAAATTTTAGTTCGTAGTTAGTGATGAAATTAGATATTTCATTTGCGAAGACTATAACATATCAACTAAGATGATTTGTCCTAATTATGGAAGTGGAGACTTCTAGTCGGTATGTTGATATGTTTTAAGAGTTAAGACATATTAAATTAGATCACTATGGGATTTATTATTCTCCTAACGATTGACAAATGAATAATAAATATCACGACTTATATTTACATGAACTCTTAATCCTGAGAGAATAATGGTCCTGATTATGAGGTGTAGGTTGCTTTGATATATCATGAGTGAGATCTAAATTCACGATCAAAACCTTAGTATGTTGGGCAGCCACATTTAGTAATGATGGAACATATATTCTCAAGATGGAATTCATAATTTCTTAACGAAGATATAAAATATTCCCTTGAGATAAGTTTAATGGGTTTAGCTATTTAGAGTGTTAGGCCTAACCACTTTAGTAAGGAGTTACTAAAGTATATATTTATCGAATTGGATTTCATAAATATATGATGAATAACTTAAGGGATTAAACCGAGTACTCAAGGAATTAAGATGTAGTAATCTTCAAAGTAGCAGTCTACATTCATGACTTTGTATTACTACGAATATTTTATGAAGATGTTGCATGTATAATAAAGTTTTGGGATATAATTTATTAATAAGGCCTAAAGTGTAATTATATTTATATAGTGGTATTAAATATAATTAATGGTACTTTGGACTTGTCAAGAGTTGACAGAATAGCCCAAGGCCTATTGGAGCTAGTGTCTTATTGGTCCCTTTTGGTTCCACTCCAAGCCACACACTTAAGCCCAATTGGAAAGGCCCAAAAGGCTGGCCCAATTAGATAATCGGTATAATACATGGGAAGAAACATATAGAATTTTATTAGAGACATGGTTGTGAAATTGTGCATGTGTGAGTGAAAGCCACTTTCTTATTCTTCCTTGTATTGATTGAGAGACCACACTTCTTGGACATTAGTGGAATTGGAGTGAAGATTAAAAATGCTCCCAAGTGCTTCTGATCTTTGTTTTAAAATTCACCGCTTCAAGGTACGCTCTCTTGCTCTTAAATTCTGAAATTTACATAGCACATGTTATCAATTACAAATGAAGTAGGTCCATTAATTTTTTGCTACGTATGTTGTGTATGAGATACAAATCATGTTTTTCCAACACCAACATCATCACCAAGCCTAGCATTAGGAAGAAGCCTTTACCTAAATACCACCGAGCTCCTCCTCCATATTAGAATTAGGTGCAAATAGAAGAGATCAAATAGGACTGTTCAAAGTTGATAGAGACTGTAGAAGTTAATGAGGAGGATGATATTTTGAAAAATGTGGTGGTTGTGTGGGGGATACTCCCCAAAGGGATAATCAAGTTAAGAAAAGGGTCGTGGAAGACAATGTGGAAAACATTACTAGGAGTGAAAAGAACTATAAGCCATTCTTTTTGGAAAATGATCATCCTGGTAGGGACATATGAGAAGGGTCTAAGCCCACGGATTTTAAAGGAAAAGAAGAGAAGGAGGAAGAAGATAAAGTTTTGATTCAATTAAAGAAGACTCAAGTCCACGTGTCTATAAAGGGCTTGCTAATGGCTTCTCACAAAAATTGTAGTGCTTTCTCGGATGCCTTGAATGGGAAGGAAGTACCCATTGAAACCACATCAGAAGAAGTGCTATCTCTCATGAGAGTTGAAGCTCCATCTCATCCTCTCCTTGCCTTTTCCGACGAAGAATTTCCTCCCGAAGGAGCAACTCACAGTAGGCCATTGCAAATCACCATTGAGTGCATCAATGCCAAGGTTCCAATGGTACTTGTTGATAATGGGTCCACATTGAATGTATGCCTTTTTCGGACCGCTTTCACCATTGGCCTAGATGTGGAGACGATCATCCTCTCTCCTTTGACAATTAAGGCATATGACAATACTTCAAGAAAGGTTATGAGAACTTTCAAGGCTCCTTGCAAGATTGTTCCATTGGAGACAATTGTGGAATTCCACGTGATGGACATCACACCTAACTATAACCTTCTCTTGGGAATGGTATGGCTTCATCACATTAGAGCTATTCCTTCTTCTCTACACCAAAAGATGAAAATCCCATGGAAAGGAGGTATTTCTGTGATAATTGGTGATGGTGAAATCCTTGCTCCCATCTGTAGACTCAAAGAAGGAGTAAGTGAGCTTCAAATGAGTGGTTTTGAGTTTGTGAACATGGCTGACTATGGATTGAAGGATGAAAGGTATACTATGAACTTGCTCCCATATTGTAGCCATGAGGTGATTGCAATGATGAAGAACATGGGGTATAGGCCTAGTATAGGCTTGGAAAAGAAGGAAAAGGGGTGGCTAAATTCCCTAATTTTAAGACTTAATTGACCAAGAAAGGTTTAAGATTCTTTGAAGGTTGCAACGGAATCAAAAGGTACCTTTAATGGAAACTTTGTGAAGGAAGGAGGACACTTTCCTTTTTGTGGCTTTCCCGAACTTTGGGTAGGTAAGGATAGAAAAGTGCATCTAGGTTTGGAGATATTCTTCAATGAGAAGCTTACTTTCAAGGAGAAACCTATTGTGGTGATCAAGGAAGTTCAAGAGGAAGTCGATTGAGTGGATTATATGGATGTTGAAGCAATGGAGACTATGTTGAAGATGAAAGGGGACGTGTTCACCATCACCAATAAAGAGCTAAGTGATCCTTCTACCTTCATCGTGCCTGCTAAGGGGCACCTCAATAATTAGACTTGGGTTGGGTTTTCCAAGAATAGGGGAAAGAAATTTTGTAATGCAAGTTCCAATGTACTTTTCAACATTTTTAATAAGGTGAATTTTGATTTGGCTTATTTTGATATTGTCCCATAATTCTTGACCATTACCACGTTTGCCAACCAATTGAGGTAGTAAACTTCTCTGATGAAGTTCGCCTCTTGTAGCTTGTGAACTTCTTCTGCTATAGCCTGGTCCTATTTGGGGGCAAATACTCGCTTCTTCTAACGGACGAGTGGAAAGGAGGGTCATACATTTAGTCTGTGTACCATGATCTAGGGGTCGATTTCTAGCATGTCTTTATGGCTCCAAGTGAATACATCCCGGCTATCTTTGAGCAAAGTTGTAAGTGCTTGGCAGATGGTTAGACTGGCTAGAGTACCAATTCTGGTCGTTCGATCAGGATTGGAGTTGTCAAGAAGTATGTCTTTAAGCTTTTCGATGGGCTCTGTCACTGTCCGATGCTCCTCTATGTTCATGGCCTGAAGGTGGTCATCCATCTCCATCATAGCTATATAGCATTCGCAGGCGGCTACTTAATTTCCGCCCAGCTCCCCTACTCCATAATCAATGGGTAATTTGATCATCAAGTGGTAGGTTGAGGTTACGACCTTCCATGAATTGAGGGTAGGCTGTCCCAAGATGGCATTGTAGGCAGACAAGCAGTCAACCACAAGGAATGTTACGTCCTTAGTGATCTGCTGGGGGTAGTCGCCCACCGTCACAGATAATGTGACTGCACCAAAGGGGTATACCCTTGTTCCTCTAAAGCCAATGAGTGGAGTGTTCGTCGGAACTAGTCGCTCTCTGTCAATCATCATCTGTTGAAATACTGGGTAGTAAAGGACGTTAGCTGAACTACCATTGTCAACTAGAACCCAGTGCGTGTTGTAATCCCCCACTCGTATGTTGATGACTAGTGCATCATCGTGTGGGTAGTGGAGACGTCGAGCATCTTCTTCCAAGAATTCGATGACAGGGTTGTCGATCCGTAACATCTTCGACATGAAACTTGTCAACTAGACGTTGTGGACCATCCTCAGGTAGGTCTTACGGGCCTTTTTAGACGACTCGGCAGTCGTTGTGCCCCCTACAATCATTCTTATGTCACCTAAGGGCGGTTTAGGACGCTCGTTTTCCCATCAAGGATCCTGTTCTTGGGGTGGGTCTGCTCTCTCCTTGCTGATGAACTCTACAGCTTCCCTTGCTTGATGAGGGCTTTAATTTTCTGCTTCAAGTCATAGCAATTAGCTATATCATGGTCGTGATCACAGTGGAAGTGGCAGTACCTGTCCCTAGACCTCTTGTTAGGATCTCCCTTTAGCTTGCTAGGAAAGGTCAGGGCTCCTTTATCCTTAATTTGCATCAAAACTTGGTTGATCGAGCAGTCAACGGGATGAAACTTGTGAACTTCCCTGCAAGGGGCTTGGAGCGTCTGTCCCCTCGCCGTTCTCTGGTTCTAGCCATCTTCTGCCCCTTGTCCTACTGCGGGTCTTCCTGCCTTTCCCACTTCTTGTGCTTCTCTTCTCAAGCCAACAACACATCTTCCGTATTCATGTACTTGGTTACCTTGTATAGCATATTTGACATAGTTTTCAGGTCATTCTTGTATAGGGAAAACAGGAACTTAACCTTCCGTAGTTCGTTCATGAAGGCAACCACGAGTATCTTATCGTCTGCATCATCGATCGAGAAGGCCTTTTTATTAAAGTAGGTGATGTAAGACCTCAGTATTTTGTCCTCTGGTTGCTTAATGTTCATCAGGCATGCAGTGGACTTCTTATATCTGTGCCCCCCAATGAAGTGTGAGGCGATTTGGGCACTTAACTCCTTGAAGGTTCCAATAGAGTTGGGCGTCAGCCTGTTGAACTAAACCCTTGCGGATCCTTTCAATGTGGTGGGGAAGGCTTTGCACATGATCTCATCTGGCACCCTTTGAAGGTGCATCATGGTCTTGAAAGACTCCAAGTGAACTAAGGGGTTCTTGGATCCGTCGTAATTTTCCACCTACGGCATGCGAAACTTTGGTGGAAGGGGGAATGAAGTGACAAATGCTGTGAATGGTGAATCAGTTTGATGGACCAAGTCATCGAGGTCAGTAGACACATGTCCTCTTGGGTATCCATCACCGCATTCTTCTGGCACAACTATTCCTCTAGGTCATGATTCTGCTTAGTAAGACGTTCCACTGCTGCTATGATGGTTTGGACTTGCCTTTCCAGGGCAGTGGGTCACGATTCATCGCCCTGATTATTGGTGGTGGTCGCCATCGAACGAGTAAGTACCATGCAACTTTTTTTCCGAGAAGCAGTGGATATGGCTTATCTCCTGATTATGTTTCCCATAAATGGCACCGACTAATGATGCCAAAAATCGTCAGTAAGCCACATGATGCTTTCGTGTTCGAGATGATACTTGCGATGAAAAAAACAAAGAAAAACCCTAGGAAAGTACTGGTGTGGTATCGGCCAAAGACCTTCCGAAGTTTAAGTCAGAAAACCTTTTTACCACTTTAGAGTGATAGAGTTGGGAGGAATTATGCGTACCTTGATTTGTGAGGGACTTAGGGCTTTTATAGTAGTATAGTAGCGTAGGGTTGACATCCGTGCCTTGGTTAAGAAGATATTTCCTTATGGGAGAGATCCTCTTTAATTCGCATATCTTGCGGAATCCTTTCCTTGTAGGAGTCTTCCTGTTTATGGTTAAGCATGGGGCACAAGATGTTTCCTTATACATGCATGAGTGGAGACCAAGTAAGGCCATGTTAGACTCGTCAAAATTTTATGTATCCCCTTTAGCTTCAAACTGTCAGCTTCCTGTTTCGTCGTCCAAGGTGCCATCGTCAGCTTCGAGGTGGAACTATAGACCTTTGTATCTTCGTCGTCTCTCAAGATTGTTGACGGGTTTATTAGGACCGTCACCTTTTGCCTTATCATGAGTGGCTCACAAAATTATCCTTATCAATAACCACGAACAACGAGCTCAATAGCAAAATCTATTTTCAAGTGATCACACTTTTCCTGAGCAAAGCAAACTATTTTCTAGGTTGGTTTGGATAGCACGTTCACGTCCAGCATTTGTTCTCCTTGTGCGTTTTCAGATTTTTATTTTTATTTTTTTTATTTATTATTTTTTTTTTAAGGCCAACGCCTGGTGCACTATTCATGGGACATGAACAGTGCATCAAGGCATATGAATAGTAAAAAAAGAGTGAACAGTAATTTTTCACACATCTAAAAATTATTTTGCTACAGTGTTTTCAGTTTTCAACAAAATAAGTTGTATCCAAACGCACACATAAGGTTGGTTTGGATAGCACGTTCATGTCCAACGTTTGTTCTCCTTGAGCATTTTCAGCTTTTTTTTTTTTTTTTTTTTGAAGGCCAAGGCCTGGTGCACTGTTCATGGGACATGAACAATGCTTGGCATATGAACAGTAAAAAAAGAGTGAATAGTAATATTTCACACATTTAAAAATTATTTTGTTACAGTATTTTCAGTTTTCAACAAAATAAGTTGTATCCAAACGCACACATAGTAAATGTTTTTAGTGTGCCCCAACTACCCAGCCAAGCAAACTATTAATTAGTATAATATAGCTAGCTGACAACGATAGCAGATTGAGGAATGGCCGACCACTGATCCCATTTGACATTTGAGCGATACATTGATTACATTCGTGATATTAATTTGTCCAACTGAAATGTCCATCACAATTCACAATTAATATTTCCTTGATTATCTTTGTTAGTCTTCACAACCAACTCTTTTTCATCTACTTATATATGTGGAAGTTGATTTGGACAGCTAGTTCGTACTAAGGGAGCATCCCTTTCTTTAATTACATTTTAAAAAAGTGATATTGTCCTTCCATAGAGGTTGCCCTACACAATAAACACAACCGTGACTAATATCAAGTTGCACCTGTAAAGAATCAAATGGCTAACACCATCAGAACCGGGGTTATGGTCTTTTTAATTCTTGGTAGAAGAAATATCAGTGCCATTAATTATTTGCTTCCGTAGGTGTCTTTCCCATCTGTGACAAGTGACCCCTAGGATAGATATTTCTAATTTTACCATTATTTAACCCTTACGGATTGATGCTTCATCAACCAAAAAATAACAAGGAATATGTTAAAACTATTGCATACATAATTTATTATAAAAGGTTTACAAAATGATGTGATAATAAATATATATTATTAATGCCATTTCAAATATAATATATATGTTAACGTGTACATTACACTTCTAGGTCTCAATGCACTTTTGTATATTTTATTACCTTCATTCAGCATTTCTAATATGGTATCAGTGCTATTACTCTGAACTTCTAGTGTGCTCCCTTGGCAGTCTTACACTATTGGAAAGTTCTCTTTCAGCTGCTCTTTCACACGCACTAATATATGATTTTGGCTAACACCAACCTACCACGTGTCAGGCTCTTGCATTGCCATGTCGACCCACTCCCCATCGATTCCACCTCACTGCCTTGTTAGCATACCAAGTCATTTGTTGACTTAACTGTTGATCATGACCGCTTCTCTAGTTGACTTTGACCATTGACCATTGACCATTGCCATTAACTTTTAACTAAAGTTGATTTTTTTATAGTCTAGGTGCCCCTTACACAATATTTTGGAGGCGATATTTTTCTTTCTTATTGCAAAAATCATTGCTAACAATCCAACAAACAATTTTGCAATTATTGCAAACATCTTAGCCACAATATTGAGACTTGATATCATCACAACAAATCTGCTGCTCCTTTGATGTTGCTAATACTAAACCTATCGAGTCAATAGCTTCCATCTCATCAAAGTCCAAGTCTTCAAGATCCACCACATCTCCATAATCAACTTGCAAAACATTATCGCTAATAGCGTTTGTAGGTGGCGCTTCTTTTTCCTCCATTCTCTGAGTTTTTCTCTGTTAAGTCTCCCTTTTAGCTTATGGATTATGCCTATTGCAATCACATGATACCTCACCCGTGTACAATACACCAGCCAAGGCACGGGAGAATACTGACATGGCTGGACCTAGAACCTACGCATGGAATAGCTGTGAGCAAGGAAAAGGAATGTTGGCTAGGATAAGGGATCTTTGGTCCATGTCAATGGCGTGATCATCTTGGGAAAAGTGAGATTTGCACCTGACATGGACACACAACACTCACAAAAGGGGATAGTGACTTTCTTTAGTCAAAGGTTGTGAAAACCTTCCTTCCCATTGGTCGTACTTGTGTTGGACCACTATTGGGGACATGTGTTGTAACACCCCGACCCAACTTTATAATTAAACTATGTGTTTTAATGGTTAATTATTATTTTAAGCCACTTTCTTTCTATAATTAATAAAAAAAAGTATTTAATAAACATATTATTTTATAATGCCATCGAATAAGAATTTTTAAAATTATAAATAATTATATAACCAATTGTATTATGAATATATACTAATTATGTACAAAATTATATTAAGTGGTTTGAGTTATTAGATACATAGTTGGTGTTTTAATTAAGCATGATGCATGAGATGTTATAGTTGTAATTCCACTTACACATGCAACCAATTGAAATTCAACACATGTAAGGCCAAAGCATCATGCACGTTGACACATGTCATCCCCTTAAACCCCAAAGACCAAGACTTGGACATGCAATGAGCAAGCTCCACCTAATCTCTTCTTTGACTTTGTCAAAGTAACTAGAGCATCCTAGAAGCCTCTCTATTCCCACGGGTCCACACAGATCAGAATTTCCTCACCTCACTTTGCTCTCTTTTCTCTTATGGAAAGAGCTAGAAGCTCTTTTGTGTCCCTTTTGTCAAACCCACGGGTCCACACATTAAAAGAAAGATAAGGCTCCATCTCACTTCTTCTTCCTACTCTTTCAAAGCAATTAGAATAGTCAAGAACTTTCTCCCTTTCATACCCATGGATCCTACACCAAAAGAAAGAAAAGCTCTCAACTCTTCTCTCCCTCTCACACCTATAGGTCTAGCAGCAAGAAGAAAGCTTCTTTCAACTCTCTCAAGCTCTCTACCTCTCATACTTTCGGGTCCAGTCACTAGGAAAGGGAAATCCTTTCATGCAAGAGTGATTCTATGTCTATTTCCCTCAAGAACCATAAATTGGTAAGGGTTTTAGCTATTCTCACCTTAGAATCCATGATTTCTTCAAGGAATTTTAGTAATGGTAGTTTATGGTTTGTAAAATTAGAAAATCATGAACTTGTAAGTTTGTATATATGTATATATATATGCTGTTTTAAGAAGCTTTGAAACTGTGTTGGTGATTTGTTGAAGGTAGATTAGGGGTTTTACTAATTAATGATTGTATATGATTAAGGAAGTAGAAAAAGTTCGAGTGAGTACTTTTGATGTTACTGTTGGGATTTTTGTTGTATTTAATTTTGCTATAAATGGTTAAATGAATGTATATAAGTGTTTTCTAACATGTCTAATGAGTGTATAAAAACCCCCCTATGAAAATATCATTGTTTGATAATTGTTTGTGAATTTACAAGAAAATGTTGCAAAGCTGTCATTGTGACAGATTCTGTGTCTACGCATGATAAATTATGTATTAAATTTTATTCAATGAATTAGAATTCTAGGAGTAGTTCTTATGAATGCTAAGACACCTATGGTTCTAATAAAAGTGGTCTCACAACATTTGGATTAATATAAAAATAATGGTTTAATTTCTAAGTTGCATGAAATTCTATCAGGACAGATTTGAGTATGCTGTATTATATGATATTTAGTAAATTATGGTTTCATGATTTGACTCCAAAATTGATATGGTCTTTACTAGATATCCAGAGGAGTTTCCTGTAAAATTGGATGAAGATTGGATGTGTTTAGATAGCCCATTTGTATTTTACAAATGAGGTATGTGCTGCTGAAATGAGCCGTAAACAGTAAATGATAACTCTGACTTTGAGGATTTAATTCTAAAGTTAGGGTGAATGTTTTGAGCTATAATTTAATATGCTTATTTTTTGGTATGTTTAGATCATAGATTAATTGTGTTTAAATTGGTTTGAGGTTTAGTACTCAAAGGAGGGGTTCTAAACCATTTGATGGTTGTATTTATGAAGTTGTTTTGTTCAACATGTTGTATGTTGCATTATGAGTGTATATGGTTACATGACCATACTTAAAGGATTTTATGTTTATGCATGCATTATTGCCTAATCTCAAAGCACCTTTTGAAATGAATTTGGCTCTTCTGGAGATATGGTATAAATATGAGAATGATAGTTTTTCTTTAGTTTGGTACATCATTTGTTGATGTGTGCATAATATGTTTGTGGGAACCTCGTTGAGGTGGGATTAGGATTTCCTTGATTCTAAGAAATAGGTTTTGAGATGAATGTGTAAGTTTATGATAAAGAATAATTGATAGTAAGTAATAAGCTTTGATATTTGGTTTAGGTGTTACCAGTTCCCAAGTCTAAGCTCCTTCGACTATAGGCTTTCAATTCCTCTGCTTTCAAGTAAGGGATAAGTTATATGAGCATTTGGTAAGTCATGAGGTTATTTTAAAGTATATGATGCATTAAAATGTTTTTTATTAGAGATATGACATATAATCATGTTTCAGATAAAGATATGTTCGTGAGTTCTCGAAACCTTATGTATATGATTTAAGCATATCGCTGCCATTACTAATTCCACAAACATGATGTTTAAAGAAAACAATGGAAATGCTTTTATTATGAAATGTTATGCAAACTATGAATTTTAGTATGATGTATAAGTATGAAATGTTTTCGGGTTATGTCCTCTGATGATCTGAACTCTGCCAGTAGGGGTTTAATTACTGGCTTTCCATGGAAAATGTTATCTGATTGGCCATTAAAAATTGGATTGACTCTGCTCTACCCACCCTTTTTGGTTATAGCCAACTTGTCGAGGAAGTCAACCGACCCCCATGGTTGAATATATGTATTATGATGTAATTGTGAGGAATGCTAGATGCATAGCATAGTGGTGCTAGAAGCCTCCCAAATAAGTACAGACTTATCAGACATGAACTAACCAATATGTTATTTATAAACCGCTATATTATGTTATTAATCATGAGAGAATGATTTTGTTTAAGTGCATTATGAAAAGTTGAAAGCTCTAATGGAAAGAAGAAGTTTCTGATGAAAAGAAAAGTTGTTCCTTAAAGATAAAAGTTTCCAAAGTTTTAACATTCTATAAAGATAAAGTTTTTGATGAAAGTGCAATTTTATGTTAAAAAGTTATCAGACATCTATTCTTTATGAAACGTTAAGTTTTATGATTATGAAAGTTATAATATTTTATGAGAAGAAGTTTATGAAGAAAAGTCTTATTATTCTTTAAGATGTTTTGAGTTTAAGACAAAGTTACCAATTATCTGAATTAAGTTAAAATGATTATGTTGTAATGAGAATATATATACATATATGTATGGATGTAAGTATATGATTTTAAATAATCAATATTATATTTGGTGACTTTGTAAGAAATGAAAGACGTTCAATCTAAAAGATTTTGAAAATATTGTTCTGATAAGAAAAAGGAGAACAGTTATTTACCGATGAAAAGCATATAAGTTCTTATTATGAATAGTATAAAATACTATGCGTGAAAAGATGTTCTCCTATCTGGACATTTATAAAATGAAATGATTTGATTTACATGTATTCTTATTAAATTTTTATGTATCTTACCTTTACTGAGCTGTGTAGCTCACCCCTTCCACGCTTTTAGTCAACAGGTTTTATTTTGGAGCAGAGGGAGTCTTTGTCAAGTTTTGGAAGGAGCTAGTTTTAGTTTTAATGTATAGATCCCAAATTAGCAGTTGATGTTTTGCTTGGTAGTATTGTGTATTTTAAGATCTAATGATAGTTGTGTACCTTAAAGTATTAAGAGATGTATTATGTGAAAGTGTGGATATTGAATGATTGGTGGATTATGTTATTTTTTGAGTATAGTGTAGATGCTCTGAATATCAGGCGAATTTTTTTATCAGTAAAGAAACGAGAATGAAAAGAAAGAGGAAATTTTTCTTAAAAGTTTTAGTTGGTTCTTGTTAATACCAGGTTTAGGCTTGATATTAACATGCCGATCATGGTCACAAATTCAAGTATCGGGTTTGGGGTGTGACATGTGCATTGCTCTCAAGACCCTTTATGTCCATTTCCTTGTCCAAGGATTGCTCCCTACATAGTGGTAGGGTTACTTTTCATGCAGCTATACTAACCTTAGTGTGCTCATTCTCTCTCCTCCAGCCACTACATAGTACAACAGTTGTATTAGTGTTCAAATGGGGGAATCATAATGTGACATTTTTCTTGTACCTAGCAACATTCCTCAGACTATAAGAGGAACATGTTGCTAGAATATTAGGGTAAGAACCAAGAAAGAACAATAGAGAAAAGGGTAGAGAGTTTGTAACAAAGTGAGGTAGAGAAAAGGTCCCTTCTTTGTGGTCATGCCACATTAGCTGCTGCACACACATTCTTTGAATGTATTCTATAGTGTTAAACTCAAAGAATAAGAGGTGTCCTCCAACCAAACATGATTTGCCAGCAACAATAAAGTAAATACATTTTTTTGCATTTATCTACCATTAAAATAAAAGTTTAAAGTAGCTAACCCGAGTAATTATGCAAATAGAGTGGAATATTAACTAAAATCTAAGAGATAATCAACTTTGTTTCAAAAACATTACACCTTTAGATTTCAAGGTTCTACATTTTCAATCACTCTTCAAAAATAGCAGAACAGGTAGGATGTAAAACAGTAACTGAAAATTAAATTGAATTATGTAGTTGCTATTTTTCCTTCTTATTCTCTCCAACATTTGTATTACACATTTTCTTTCTATTTCTTTGCTTCAAATTCAGGTCCCCAAAAAGAAATTATTAGATTATGCTTTTAAAGATGACAGCAAATCAAATGTCAAAGGGAAATTATAATAAAATTGTACAATAGAAATACAACTTGACATTTCAATATACACTTTTAAAACATTAGCTATGGTCATACATTAGCTAACAAACCTACACTAACAGATCATACATTAGATATGCTCCTGTTAAATTGCAGCAGCTAGCATTACTACTACTCTTACATCAGCTTGGATCATAGTTCCTGTGTTGCACCAGCTTCCTGAGATAACACTCAAAGCAATACCAATCAGCAAAAGTGAGAGTACATATTGAAAGTTCAAAAACGTGTAAAAACACCTTTGAACGTTTAGACCCCCAAATAACAACTTAATCAATTCAAGCAATATGTCAAACAACTAGTGTGCGGAAACTTAACATATGCTATCATACGAAATTGATTAAATACTATCTAAGCCATAACAAAATAAAATCCACAGCAGATAATTTAAAGGCAAAGATAGAGGAAGGAAGATGCAAAAACAAAGACAACACGCGATGTGTTATCGAAGAGGAAACCGAAGTCCTCGGCGAAAAACCTCTCCGCCGCCCTCCAAGCGGTAATCAATCCACTAGAAAATATAGTTGGGATACAAGGACAGCAATAGACCCTCCAAGCCTAATCTACCCAGTGCACCTAAGCCCTCCAAGCTTCTTGCTCCAACGAGGTTGCGCCGAACCTTTTTCTTTTCTAGCTTTCCGGATTCCGCTACTAGACCGTAGCATCAACCAATGAAGATTGGTTCCTTCCTAACTGCTTCCCAGAAATCCAAACTGCAGACTCACAAAGATGATGATGGTGAGAACCTGGTTTGGTATAATGCCTCTCAAGGATTTAACAATGGAGAGGAAGAGAGTTGAGGAATTTGAAGAGATTCTAAGGTAGAGATTGTGGGTGAAACAATCTGGTTTTTCTTTAGGGTTTCTCTCTCAAAATTCTCTCTGGAAGCTCTCTTTCAATCGTGGGTAATAGGGGTATTTATACTGGAGTGGAGAGGAATGTGAAACGTCAGAATTCTACAAAACAGGGGTGGCTCGCGACTTGACCTTGCGGCTTGACTAAGTCGCGAGATCCAGTCGCGAGATAACCGTATGGCCAGTTGTCCTGTTTTGTCCTGTAGTGCTCCAGCTAGCAGACTGTTCACCTTCCAGCATGCTTGGCACGTGAGGTTGCTTCTGGCGGCTTGAAGCCGCGAGTCACCCGCGAGACCCAGCCGCGACACTCTGTTTTCTTGCACATTCTTGAGCAAACTTCACTCTATTTCACTCACTACCCTTACATCAAACCCACCTAAATACAGGGTTACTAAATGCTGAATTACAAGCAAATTTGGCACGGAATAAAGCCAATAAGATGGTTGAATAAATTCAACCTTACAATCTCCCCCTTTGGCTATTCCGTGACAAAACCCTAAAACAGACTCTAGACTTAACATGTGAGTTGGGAACAGTTGAACAAAACTCACTCACACCTAACTCTAGAAGTTGTGACGCACTTGAATCATATGAACATAATACTCCTGAAACACAACAATACACCATGATCATTGTAAGCAGAAAATTATAAAATGCATATGAAACAGGCAATAAGTGATCAAGCAAAGATGGAGTTATGAAACAAACCATGGCTTGATCAACCAAGTGAACACCACAAGGTAGTGATCACAGTGCTCATTCACACTTGGAATGAACACAAGAACATACAAGTTAACAAGCACAAGGCAAGACACTTGTATGCACAACACTCAATCAATGCATATCACACAAGGCATATGCATCTAGGAACAATCCTACAAGGGCACAAGAGTGACAGTACATAAACCAAAATGCATAACATTTAGATTAAAGTACTGATTTCAACATAGTATAAAGGCTGCACTAGGCAAGGTACAAACCATAAAGCCTACAAACTATGCAAAAGACATAAACCTTAAAAGCTTACATAAGCACATGGGTACAAACACATTATATTGAATAAAAACTTAAACAATATAAACTAAAAGTGCTTAAAATTTCTCCCCTTCAAAGTGATGAGAAGCGGTGATGCACTTGGAACATATATATACTTGTACCCTGAAACACTTGCACAAAACACATTAGACCCTCAAGGTAAAGCAAGTAATAAATGGCAAGTATAATATAACAAGTATAGAAAAGACTACAATGATCACATAGCAAAGCAAAAGATCATCTGAACATGCATTCAATGAAGCATAATAACATAGGGACATATGCATGTCCAAAGCACAAACATGATGCAATGAGAACACCAAAGCATAACACAAAGTACCATAAAGCCAACAAGAAAAACAAATAGAACAAGGTTTTCTAGTTAACACAATGTCTTCTCCCCCTTGGTATATGCATCTTCCCTATGGAATATCTCTCCCCCTACAAATGTGCATGAGAAATAAAATTTCTCCCCCTAAGGATGTGCACAAGAGTCATATAGAAATGACAAAATACTCCGAAATATTCTCTAGAGTATACTCTCCCCCTTTTTGTCAGGAATAGACAAAGGGTCAAGAAGAAACGAGGGCAAGAGATGAAGGAATGAACAATGCTAATGATGCATGAGGGGTGCAAGATGAATGAGAAAATGAAGCTCAAACCCATGACAAAGTAAAATGCTACAAAGCATAAGACAGAGATGACATGCTAGGATGAAGAAGCAAGGTATAGACCAATGCATGACAAGGGTAGCAAAGGTGTGTGCAAGAGGTGGCTAAGTGCAATGCATGTCCAATGCATGAAAAATGCACATGTGGGGCAAAGTGTGCAAAATACACAACTAATGAACCAAGCATGTTCCTAATGAGGAAACATGAGAAACCCCAAAGTTTGGTACTCATCGGAGTCCAAACAAGCGAGAAAATGTCTAAGAGGCATTTTATCAAACACCTAGCATGCACACTATGAACTATAATGTGAAACAATGCATGAACATTATGAAATCCACCCTTAATACATGTTCTTTCTGCCACAAGGGGCCAACATCCAATGCATATCAACAAAAGAAACCAATCCCATGAAGAAAATTGACAAAAAAAATAAGTTTTCCCAACCCCTATGATGAAAATCCCAACCAAGAGCACAAAACTCTCCAAAACATAATCTAAGGATCAAAATCAATGAAAAGAGTTTATAATTACCTTAGAGATGTTAATGGATTGAAAAACCATTCAAATTGGTTGGGTTTTGATGTAAAAATATTGAAAGAGGGGTTTTAGAGAGGATGGGAGAGGTTTAAAACAAGTTTCCCACGAAAAAGCTCTTTAAAAAACTGTTTCTGGGCGTTTCGCGACTGGGCGAGTCGCGAGGTTCAGTCGCGAGCAAGCCGCGAGCCGCGAGTTTCAGCCGCGAGCCGCGAGTTTCAGTCGCGAAAATTTTCGCGAGTCGCAAGTGAGCCGCGAGCAAGCCGCGAGTGAGCCGCCAAAAGCTTCTGGATGAACTCGCGACTGGGGTTTCGCGACTGGCGAGTCGCCATCTGAGCCGCGAAAAACTCTGACACCTGTTTTTCAATTCAGAACATGTTTAAACATTGAAAAACAAAGTAAACACTAAACATGAACACAAAGAGTGATAAAAATCACTTCCAAAAACATATAAACTGATCAAAAATCTTTTTGGATTAATCCATATAAGATTGAGCAAATACACATCACATTTAGACAAATACAATCTAACAAATGAATAAGACATTCATTGAGCATTAGGCATGTGTGTTGTGTGTGTGTATCAAATGTGGAATAGTCCTTAGTCTAGAGTGAAGTTTCAATGATCAATTCAATCAAGTCATACACAACTAGTACAAAGTCAAGTGGTCTATCTCAATTATAGAAATGAACATATATGACCTCCCACAAGAAAATGATTACATATGATGAAGCTTTTCATTTGGCTTCTTTACAATTTATAACATTTGATCATTTTGAATCAAAACATCTCATTTTGAGATCGATGCCTGAAATTTTTGATATTTCAATTTGATGAACAAGCCTTTGGCTTTTTGGGCATCATACAATTTCATTTAAGTCGCTTTCCCTTTTTCCTAGTCAAATACTAGTATATGCGACGGCTTTTGCAGCTCATTATCTCTTTTCATTTTGAGATTTACATTTATTGAGCTCTTTAAGCAATAAAAATAAAAGAGTGGAAAGAGATATAAGCACAAGTCTACGCATGTATCAAAACCAACATGACTATTGACAAATCATTCATGACAAGCTTGAAGATCGATTTACAACAATCACACAAAGATGTCAAGATTTTTTCCCACAAAGATATAGGTGCAAAAATAACAAGCTAAGCTCGTAAATGCACAAAGCCATTTGTACAAAGGTACAAGGCCAAACTCACATGTGATATGTGCTCAAACAAATACGATCAAACTTTTTGAATTTTTCACTTTTTATGTGGTTTTGGATTTTTACTCACACAAAATAGAAACATAAAAGTAAGATAAAAAACGAAACAATGCATACAAATAAATGCAAGATGCACAAAATGCATGATGATATGGCATTTAATGCATGAAGGGTCCTACAAAGATCGAAAGAATTAGATCAAGGACCAAAAGAGTAAAGGCTCAACCATAGGAACCCTTCCTCATCCAAACGGAACGATTGTTTGGAATGAGTGTCTCAAGGGAAGTGAGACGAGGGTTAGAAGAATGAGAACCGGAGATGCACATAGACAAGGAGGTAAGAGCATTAACCACTTTCTTCAACAACTTACCATTTTCCATCCAATCCGGTTTAGCTTTCAAAGCACAACTTCCAAAAAGCTCTAGTTTCTCTTTTCTTTTGATTCTTTTAAGAGCTTGAAACTTAGAGCAATGAGGTCTTAGATGACCTAAGGCACCACAATGGTGACACACAATGTGTTTAGGTCTACTAGGCTTCTTGGGAAAAGATCTAGTAACATTGTTTTGTTCCTTTTTCAACTTGGAGCATTGAGGTCTTATATGACCGATCACACCGCAATGGTGGCAAGTTGGAACAAATTTAGATCCATTCAAAACCTTAGGTTGAGACCTAAATGAAGGCTTTGACTTAACAGCCTTTCTCTCCACCTTTTGATTTCTCTTATGTGGAGGAATGTACACCGATTTGTCCTTTAAGGTAGAACACACACTAGGCACAAAATCGGGTACTATAACATGATTGCAACAAATATTTTCATCCTTTTTAACAATAGGTTCAGCAATCAAACACTTGGCATGCATCTTAAGAGATTCATTTTCATATTTAAGATCATCAACAAGTTTGTTAGACAAAACAAGTTTAGCATCCAAGTTCATATTCAAACATTCAAACTCTTTCAGCTTTTCATGAGAAATTTCAGCAAGTTTTTTATATTTCTCAACCAATTTGTTGGATTCATTGAGCTTAGCAATCAAATCATCCTTTTCACAAAATAACTTGCTCAAATTCTTTTGAAATTTCATAGCATTTTTCTTTAAGAGTTTGTCAACAACACTCATAGATTCAAATAACATGTCATCACACTTATGAGGATTAACACTCATAGAGGCATTTTCACAAACACGTGGCATGTTACATTCATCACCAACCAAATCATGCAAAGAGTCATATAAAGCACAATCCATGGCAAATGAACACAAGGGGTCAAGGATCACACTTAGGTATTTAAACCACAACAAGTGTACCCGCTCTGATACCAATTGAAAGTTCAAAAACGTGTAAAAACACCTTTGAACGTTTAGACCCCCAAATAACAACTTAATCAATTCAAGCAATATGTCAAACAACTAGTGTGCGGAAACTTAACATATGCTATCATACGAAATTGATTAAATACTATCTAAGCCATAACAAAATAAAATCCACAGCAGATAATTTAAAGGCAAAGATAGAGGAAGGAAGATGCAAACACAAAGACAACACGCGATGTGTTATCGAAGAGGAAACCGAAGTCCTCGGCGAAAAACCTCTCCGCCGCCCTCCAAGCGGTAATCAATCCACTAGAAAATATAGTTGGGATACAAGGACAGCAATAGGCCCTCCAAGCCTAATCTACCCAGTGCACCTAAGCCCTCCAAGCTTCTTGCTCCAACGAGGTTGCGCCGAACCTTTTTCTTTTCTAGCTTTCCGGATTCCGCTACTAGACCGTAGCATCAACCAATGAGGATTGGTTCCTTCCTAACTGCTTCCCAGAAATTCAAACAACAGACTCACAATGATGATGATGGTGAGAACCTGGTTTGGTATAATGCCTCTCAAGGATTTGACAATGGAGAGGAAGAGAGTTGAGGAATTTGAAGAGATTCTAAGGTAGAGATTGTGGGTGAAACAATCTGGTTTTTCTTTAGGGTTTCTCTCTCAAAATTCTCTCTGGAAGCTCTCTTTCAATCGTGGGTAATAGGGGTATTTATACTGGAGTGGAGAGGAATGTGAAACGTCAGAATTCTACAAAACAGGGGTGGCTCGCGGCTTGACCTTGCGGCTTGACTAAGTCGCGAGATCCAGTCGCGAGATAACCATATGGCCAGTTGTCCTGTTTTGTCCTGTAGTGCTCCAGCTAGCAGACTGTTCACCTTCCAGCATGCTTGGCACGTGAGGTTGCTTCTGGCAGCTTGAAGCCGCGAGTCACCCGCGAGACCCAGCCGCGACACTCTGTTTTCTTGCACACTCTTGAGCAAACTTCACTCTATCTCACTCACTACCCTTACATCAAACCCACCTAAATACAGGGTTACTAAATGCTGAATTATAAGCAAATTTGGCACGGAATAAAGCCAATAAGATGGTTGAATAAATTCAACCTTACACATATCCTATGTGTGGTAAGTACTAAGTGGCATGCCACAGTGAAAACTTCTACAGAAATAGTCAAGATTTCAGTTTACTTGGCAAGTAAAAAAGGAAAAAACCACTTCCTTAATGAATAAAGATTTCAGTTTACTTGCCAAGTACAAATAGAGGCATCTTCGAATAACAACATGGTACTTTGGTTACCAATTGAGACTTGACCTCAATGGCTTGTATTTCACCTTCCTCATTCTTGAGCCGGCCTCAAATATCCTAGCATTACTTCGATGCAAAACATGTTATACAACAAACCCCATACTATCTACATCAATAGGTTTTTTTTTTTTTTTTTTTTTTTTTTTTTTTTTTTTTTTTTTTTTTTTTTTTACTAAAATAGTTCATTAGAATTAGAATTTAGCATTAAATTAAAATTTGTTCTAGATTTTCCACCTTCTCAATTTCATAATGTCTTCCTTTTTTTTTTTTAACTCAATAATGTCTTCCACCTTCTATGGGTTTGGCATAGAAGAAAGCATCAAAATAAAGAATATAACACATAAAGTAACAAAATGCTGACCTTGGGTATAGGTGCTGCAAAGAAGAAGCGAAATAGAGTGGAAGTCAAATTTTCTTTGAGAAAGGTGCCATTTGTTTAAGGATGTGGCAATTTAGGGCTTTTATTAAGTAGTGTGAAACAATTTTTATATCAAGTTTGTCCAATACATGAATATGGTGGAGGTACCAAATGCAGGCCCCCCTAAAAGCATTGCCAAAAAAAAAAAAAAAAAAATCATAACAGTTTTACAATTTAGTAAAATACAAAATAAGAATTCATTGAATTTTTTTAAAAAAAAAATGAAGAAAAAAGCTGATTAAAATATGCAATTCAAAGCCAAATCAAAACCAAACAGATCAACGGAGAAAATTTAATCCAAATTATGAGATAAATAGAGGGAAAATCAAGCTATCCAAACCTCTTAGTTTGATGCAGCAACTCTTCTTGCAAAATACCCATGTTGTACATGGCAAAAAACTCAGTATTCAACAAAATGTCAGTGTAAGAAGTTTTCAAAAATCACAGCAAAGAAAGATGAAAGAGAGACTACAAAAGAAGCGGAAGCAAACATTGTAATATGGTTTGAGTTGCAAAAATATGATAGATTGTTTTAGTTTTTAATAATCTGTTGGCTATTTCCCGTATGATGATGGCTAAGGATTTGGCTTCCATTAGCCAAGGATATATAAAATAAATACTTAAAGCAAGATTAACATCAAACAGTAACACTTTTTGGCACAAACTTGAATTGGAAAGTTTGTTTTCATCTTATGCATAAAGATTTTAAACAATCCAAGGTGAAATTTTACTTTTAACTACAATAAATCAAAGGATAAGTCCCTAATGTTACCAAAATTAAAAACCAAACCAAAGCATCCAAAGAAAGAGAATCAACCAATCTATTTTTTAAAAAGGATAAAAGAAGAACCCTAGACAATTAAGCAGGGGAAAAAAATTTAAATATAGATATATTGAAGAAGACAAATTGTAATTCGAGTAGTATAAGCATTTTAGACTTAATTAGTGATGATTGGATTCAATTTTTTCTACCCTCATACCATGATAAATCTAAATGATTTAGTTATTTATGAACAATGAATATGAACAAAAAATTTCAAAGATGAAGTCTAGAAGATATCAGCATGATGGAAGAAATGAATTATGAAACAAATGTGAGGCAATTGGTAGTATTACATAGCATGTACAGAATGTTAACATGCAAATCAAATTCGAATAAGAGGTTAGTTTGATTTTTAGATGACCTCTCATGATTCTAGGGTTCTGCATTCTTGTCCATGCCGTAAGAATCAATATTTACAACAAAGCATCTAAAGAAAAAGAATGAACACAGAGAATTGATGTGCACCTTATGTCAAAATAGCGTTGATCTCTATCTCCATATCTCAATACCTCTGGGACGTTTGATCGTATTTACCTTTGACGGGTGCTCGTTGCAGTGGTCTAAGTTTGGTAGGGTATGGCAATGGTCGGCCGTAAGAATCTCCACTGGATCGTAGAGTCTGAAGAGAAGAGATCACTTGGGTTTTTTTTCTTCTTCCCTTTCTCTGTATCGCAATATCGCCAAAATATCTACCAAAACATTCAAAAAAATAAAATCAAAATTCAAAGTAGGATTGGAAAAATTAAGAACCAACTGGAATCCAAATATCTACCAAAACTGAAAACCCAAAGAGTGAGAGAGAAAAACTTGAATGGCCAGTGCTCCAAAGAGAGAAAAAAGAGAAAAGAAGTTACCTGTGAAAGAGGAGATTGGTGGTGAATCAACAGCAAAACCAATTTTCCAAGTCAAAACCCTAGGAAAAAAAAAAAAAACACTATGAACACAGATATTAGAAAACAGGGAAAGGAATCCAAAAACAAACATTTTCATGGAGAACCCAAAAACCTGAAACAAAAAGGAATCAAAACCAAGATCAAATCTAAACCTATCCAACAAAAAAACTCAAAAAAAGTAATATTTTGTACCCAAATCTAAAAACAATGGAGAAAAACGTACTGGAGCTAGTTCCGACGATCTGATGGTGGTAGATATAACAGTGTTGATGCCCATAGATTTTTCTTTCTCTATGTGCTTGTAGCGGTGCTCTAAGGCTAGAAAGGGAACGGTTGAATGTTAAGCAGATTCTGATGAGAAGAGATCGTTAGGGTTTTTTTTCTCCTTCCCTTTCTCTGTATCGTGGTATCGCTAGGGGATTTTTTTTTAGAGAGAGAAAATGTTAAGTGAAGTATGATGAGAAGAGATCACTAGGGTTTACCTAGATGCAAAATTTTTTTTTAACCGGGTTATTATTTATTTATTTTTATTTTTTTTTAAGGTTTCTACTTGATCGCATTGTGCTTGCTCCATATGAATTTCAAGTTTTCTGCTTACAATGATCGTATTGTGTTGTTCTTTTCAGGAAATACTTGTCCGTATGGTTTGAGAGCTTTACAAATTCTAGAGTTAGGTGTGAGTGAGTTTTGTTCAATTGTTCCCAACTCACATGTTAAGTCTAGAGTTTGTTTTAGGGTTTTGTCATGGAATAGCCAAAGGGGGAGATTGTAAGGTTGAATTTATTCAATCATTTTGTTGGCTTTATTCCATGCCAAATTTGCTTGTAATTCAACATTTAGAAACCCTGTATTTAGGTGGGAATCATGTAAGGGTAGTGTGTGAGAAAGTGTGAAGAAAAGCTCAAGAGTGTGCACTCAAGAAGAGCGTCACGACTGGATCTCGCGACTGGCGAGTCGCCGAAGGTAGCACACATGTAAAGCATGAAGGGGAGCTGAAGGGTCATGCTAGCTGGAGCACTACAAGACAAAACCTCCAGACTGGCCAAGCAGTTAGCTCACGACTCAAACTCGCGGCTCGTTCCAGTTGCGAGCTCGAGTCGCTAGAATGCCCTGTTTGAAGAAAACTAACTATTCGCATTCCTCACTCACCCTACTATAATTACCCTTATACCCATGAAATGTAGAGAGATTGCAAAGAGAATTTTGGGAGAGAAATCCTAAAGAAAAACAAGATTGACTCATCCACAATCTTCATCCTTTGATTCTCCAAATTCCTCTACTCTCACCCTCTCCATTGTTACATCCCTGAGAGGTACATTAGCCAAATCCTTATCTCACCATACCCATAACTGTGAGGAGGAATTTTGGTACTTGAGAAACAGTTCAGAAGGGACCAATTTATTTTGGTTGAAGCAATGGGCTATTACGGGATCGGTAAGCTAGAGAAGACAAGGTTCGGCGTAACCTTGTTGGAGCAAAAAGCTTGGAGGGCTTAGGTGCACTAGGTAGATTAGGCTTGGAGGGTCTTCTACTATTCATGTATCCCAACTTTATTCTCTAGTGGATTATTGACCGCTTGGAAGGCGACGGTGAGGTTTTTCGCTGAGGACTTCAGTTTTCTCTTCGATAACACATCTCTGTGTTGTCTTTGTATTTGCATCTCTCTTCCCTTAATCTTTGCCTTTTAATTATTGTTGTGGTTGTGATTAATTTTGGTTTAGATTATTTTACCAATTCTGTTTTAGCTTATTTTCATATTCCATACATACATTGTTTGATTATAAGCTTGTGTTGTTAATTTGTAAATTGGGAGTCTAAATGTTCATAGATGTTTTACACACTATTTGAAAATTCAAAATGTTATGAAATGTAAGAAGCCAAATGAAAAGCTTCAAAGTTATATAATCAAGTCTTGTGGGAGGTCATATATGCATACTTCTATAATTGAGATTGGTCACTCTTCCTAGTGCTAATTGTGTATGGCTTGGTTGAATTGATCATTGAAGCTTCACATTAGACTATCTCATTTTTGGTACCCACACACATCACACATGTCTATATTCAATGAATGCCTTATTCATTTGTGTGATTGTACTTGATTAAATGTGTTGCACATACTCAATCATATGTTGATCAAACACAAAAAGATTTTTGAGTATTTTTAATTGTTTTTGGAAAGTATTTTTGTTTTGAAAATTTTCAAAAAAACCAAAAACTATGCAACTCTGTTTTGGCAACTCATTCTCGCAGGTCATGCCAGTCGCGAGCTTACTTAAAAGCTTTTGTGACTCTCTAACGAGTCTGTTCCCTAGTTGCAAAAAGTACTTATAAAAATTTCAAAACTTTTGGGTTTTTGGCATTTTCGTGACTCAGTTTGGCGACTTGGTTGCGGGTGGAAGCTCCAATCGTGAGCTTACTCAAAATGATTCGCAACTCCCTTCGAGACTTGCTTGCGAGTGGACTTCTCAATTGTGAAAAACACTTGGAAAAAATTTTCAAAAATTTTGTCAAGGGATTTTGGCGACTCGTTTTGGCGACTTTCTCACGACTCATTCTAGTTGTGAAAATGTGTTTTACACAAACAGGGTTAAATCCATGATAGTTTTCAAAGGCTTTTCAGTTTTCCCTCGCATCACGCACACACACTTTGTCTTGTCTACCTCTCCCTCTTCCAAAACCTCCATCCTCACTCACAAAACCTCCATTTTCTTCATCAATCCTCAAGAAAAGGTATGGGCTTTCTCTTATTTCCAAAGCATTTCATGTTTCTAGCCCTAGATTTCTTGGATTTTGTGTTTATGTTGAGATTTGAAAATATGATGTTTGAATATGGTTTTGTTGATGTTTTGTTGAGTTTGATGTATGGGTTTTGTGGGTTTTGTTGGTTTTGTTAGTATAATGCCTATTCTACATGTTTTACATGTTTGTGCTTCATTTTTCATGCATTATATCATGTTCATGATAAAATGTTTCTTAAATGTTTTTGTGTGTCTCTTTGGATTCCATGGAATACAAAGTTTGTAGGGATAATCATGTTTCTTTGATTTTGAAACATTGTATGATTATGTGTTTTTACACTTTGCCCTAGTTTGCACACTTTTGAAATTGATGCACACAGACACACACACTTTGACATGTTTGAATACTAAATGTCATGATTTTATCATGTTTAGATATTATATGTCTTCACATGTCAATCTGTTTTTGATTTACTACTTTAAATTCAATTTTTAGGGTTGTAATTTAAAATTCTGATTTGGGACTAACTTGGTGCTAATCTAGTTTGTTGCCCTTTGTGTCTCCTCTTGCTCTTTGATATTACATGATACAGCTTGACAATATCTCCATTTAAGAAATCAGCTGTGAAAGGAAGTAGTAGCAAGGGAAAAGAACCGGTGATTGATCTTGATAGCTTCACTCCTAAGTCAAAGAAGACTCGATCATCGACGGGATTTTATGATGCCAACATGTTCAGATCATATGCTGCATCTCAAGCTTATGAGAACTACTTCCGAGATGCCCCCATGTTGGTTGAAAAGGTGGTTGAGTAAGCTTCTCTTCTTGATACAAAAATTCTGAAAGGGTTCACGATTGAGGATTGAAACTTCCTTCTATCTAACTTTGATGAAACTTACGAAGAAATGGTGAAGGAATTTTATGCTAATGCCATTTATGAATGGGATGAGCTGAAGTGTTGGGTTAGAGGAAAGGACTTCACGGTTACACCCTCTTATCTTGTCATCGTCTTAAATATCAACCAGCTAGTGTTCCGAAAACCATCGATGTATGATGATTTGGACCCGAAGGCGAATTTGCTTCAGGAAACCTTCGGAGAAAACTTGGATTTCTCTCCCAATGGGAAATCAATTAGTGTTTCATCATTGTCACCGGAATTGAGGCTGCTCACAACAATCATGTTCCACAACCTCTATCCTCTCTCAAGCACCGGGTACATGAATCTTGGTCGGACATTATTCCTTCATGACTGTGGAGAGAACTGCCTCAAGGAACTGCCTTCCTTTTTGTTGCCTTATTTCAAAAAATTTGAAGCTTAAGGGCGTTCATCCATTGGCAACTGAGTACCCTTATCCTAAGCAAGTCCAATCAACATTCGCATTCTCAATGCTAGCATCAGTCATAGCCGAAGAGGAGTTAAGCAAGAGAGTCCTGCTAAACATAGTGATTCACGCTCTACCTCAATTCCTATGATGAGAAGCTAAACACTATTATGGCCTCCATCCACGACATCGGCACTAAGCTGTCCGGATTTGCTTCTATCATACACTCCCAACACATCTGTTTTGACACAAAGTTCACGTCTCTCCAAACTCAATTGGAACAAATCCAAAGAAAGCTAGAGGAAGATGAGGACTAGCTATTCCATGACAAAAAGTGGGAGATGGTTCATGATAAAGGAGTGTAATGATAGGGGGAGAAAGAGCAAGATTGAAAGGGGAGCATTGGAGATGAAGAGCAAGAAAAAGCATATGCTTAATATTTTGTTTTATGTTATTTTTAGTTTATGTTCATATCTCATGGTTTATGTTGTGTACTTGACTATGCTTAATTACGTACCTTTGCTTTGTAGCTTATTAGTACTTTTAGATTATGTATGCATTTTCTATAGTACTCTACTCTTGTGCCTTTGTTGGATCTTGTATCCTTGATGCATTTACCTTAGTGTTTTTGTATCGGTTGAGTGTTGGACATGCAAATGATACTTTATATAGAACTTATTAGCTTGCATGTCTGGATGTTCATTCCTTGTGTGAATGATCATTGTGATCACTATTTCTAGTGATTGTTCATGTTTGGTCAAGTCATGCTTTATTGTCATATTCCTCATTGCTTTATCGCATTGTGCTTGTCCCATATGCATTTCAAGATTTCTACTTACAATGATCGTCTTGTGTTATTGTTTTCAAGAAAACTTGTCTGTATGGTTCAAGAGCTTCACAGTTTCTAGAGTTAGGTGTGAGTGAGTTTTGGCAACTATTCCCAACTCACATTTTAAGTCTAGAGTCAGTTTTAGGGTTTTGTCACGAAATAGCTAAAGGGGGAGATTGTAAGGTTGAATTTATTCAATCATGTGTTGGCTTTATTCCGTGTCAAATTTGCTTGTATTTTAGCAATTAGATACTCTGTATTTAGGTGGGAATTATGTAAGGGTTGTGTGTGAGAGAGTGTGAAGAAAACTCAAGTTGTGTGCATTCAAAGGAGTCTCGCAACTAGATCTTGTGGCTGACTCGCTCCTGGCAACTCGCCAAAATGCCACACATGTGAAGCATGTAGGAAGCTGAAGGGTCACGACAGTTGGAGTACTACAGGCCAAAAAGTACAATTTGGCCAGGCAATTATCTGACGATTTAAACTTGCAATTCATCCCACTCGAGAGACTGAGTCGCCAAATTGCCCTGTTATGCAGAAAAATGACTTTTCGCATTCCTCACGTACACTACTATAAATACCCTTATACCCAAGAAATGTAGAGAGCTTCTAGAGAATTTGAGTGAGAAACCCTAGAGAAAAACCAAGATTGACTTATCGACAATCTTAGACATTTGATTCTCTAAATTCTTCTACTCTCACCCTCTCCATTAACATATCCTTAATAGGTACATTTGCCAAATCCTTTTCTCACCACGCCCATATCAGCGAGGAGGTATTTTGGTTCTTGGGAAGAAGTTTGGAGATGACCAATTTACTTGGTTGATGCAATGGGCTTCTTGTGGGATTCGAGAAGCTAAAGAAGACATGGTTAGGCTTAACCCTGTTGAAGCAAGAAGCTTGGAGGGCTTAGGTGCATTGGGTAGATTAGGCTTGGGGGGTCTATTGCTATCGTGTATCCCAACTTTATTCTTTAGTAGATCATTTTACTGCTTGAAGGGCAGCGGAGAGGTTTTTCACTGAGTTCTTCGATTTCCTCTTCAATAACACATGTCGGTGTTATCCTTGTGTTTGCATCTCTCTAACCCTTACTCTCTACCTTTAATTGTTGCTGTGTTGTGATTAATTATGGTGCAGAGTTGTTTATTTGTTTGGGTTTTGATTGTACCTATTATTCTGCACATCTATTATTTGGGTATAAGCTTGTGTTGGTAAATTTGAAATTGGGGGTCTAAGCATTCATTAGTATTTTTCACACTAATTTAACTTTCATTTGGTATCAGAGTAGGTGCACTTGCTGTGATTTGATTACCTAAGTGTGATCCTAAACCCCTTAACTATAGATGAAGCTATGAAAAAGGCTATGTTGAATTGTGGTTTAAATGTACAAATAATGACTCTATGAGAAGTTTCCTAACAATCTATAGTTATTAAAAACAAAGAAACATGCTAGAATGTTTGTTCACATGCTGAAATATTCTGAAAATGAGAACCATATCCCACACAATAGAATAAGTGAGTCAAATTCTTTGATTAAGAAGTATAAAAGAAGGAATAGAATATTGTGTGATAAGGTTGATGATCTTAAAAAGAAAATTCAATCTAACAAGAGAGTGGAAAGTGAAGATAATTTTATGTTTAAAGGTCAAGAGTGCTTGTCCCATGCTTGTTTATTTGTGCACACCTCTTTGAAGGTATTTAATTCTTGTTTATGGTATCTTTATAGTGATTGCTCTCGCCATATGACAGGAGATAAATCATTGTTTAAGTCACTCAAAGAAAAGGTTAGTGACTATGTGACATTTGGTGATGGAAGCCATGCTCAAGTACTTGGCAAAGGGACTATTGAGCTATCGAGGCTACCTTTATTGAAGGATGTTTTCTACATCAAAGGGCTTAAGGAGAATCTCTTAAGCATCACTCAAATATGTGATGAAGACTTCCTTGTTCAATTCTCAAAGAAGGGGTGTGTAATCATTGATGAAGAAGGGATTCAAGTATTGGAGGGAAATAGGACTACCGACAATTACTACAGAGTAGTTCCTACACCAAAGATTTCTTGTAGAAGTGCTCGTGTTGACATGTTGGAACTTTGGCATCAAAGATTTGGGCATGCAAACTTCAAACAAGTGGCTAAAGTGTCCAGACTTGAAGCTGTTGTAGGGCTTCCAAATTTTGGGAAGGTGGAGAAGACCATATGTGGTGCATGCCAAATGGGGAAGCAAACAAAGTCAAATCATCACAAAGGTGAATGTGATCTCTACCTCATGCTATTTAGAGCTTCTACATGTTGATCTAATGGGGCCCACAAGAACTGAAAGCCTAGGAGGAAAAATGTATATAATGGTCATTGTTGATGATTTCTCAAGATACACTTGGGTGGAATTTCTTAGAGAGAAATCAAAAGCATGCAAAAAGATGGAAATTCTGTGCAAGAGACTTCAAATCGAGAAAGGGGTTCCTATTGTCAAGATAAGGAGTGATCATGGGAAGGAGTTTGAGAATGCAAGATTTGAGTCTTTTTGTGAGAAGAATGGGATTAAAAAGGAATTTTCAGCTCCTAAACTCCTCAACAAAATGGGGTGGATGAGAGGAATAATCAAGTGATTCAAGAAATGGAAATCAAAGCTCGAATATGTGTAAAAACACAAAAGCTTGTTTAGACCCCCAATTAAAAATTACGGCTAGATTGCTTTTACTCTAACTTATCTAAGTGCGGAACAAGAGTAAACGAAGAGCAATATACCAATAACTACTCTAGTGCATAAACATGAATAACAAACAATAAAATTAAAGCACAAGAGTAAAGGAAGAGAGATGCAACCACAAGATAACACCAAGATGTGTTATCAAAGAGAAAACTGAAGAACTCGACGAAAAACTTCTCCGCCACCCTTCAAGTAGTAAATCGATCCACTAGAGAATAAAGTTGGAGTACGCGAATAACAAAAGACCCTCCAAGCCTAGTCTACCCCATGTACTTGACCCCTCCAAGCTCCTGTTACCAACTGACTTAATGAAGCCTTGTCTTCTCTAGCTCTTTGGATCATGCAATATGTCCCATTGCATCCACCAAGCCTCACCGGCTTCTTTTGGAAAATCCCTAAAACTTTCCAAGCTCCAAAACACTTTCTATACTCTAAAAAGGTGTGGGTTATGTTTGGGTACAAATATCCTCTCAAAATATGATAATGGGAAAGGGAAGGAGAAGAGGCTAGAATGATTTCTCACTAAAGATGAGTAGCTCTCTCTCTTTAAAAGATAGGTATGTGTGTTGTAGAAAACCTATCTAGGGTTTTTCTCTCTGAATGGCCTTTCATACTATTTTGGTTTATGAGGGTATATATAGTACGAGTGAAGGGTAAGAAAGTCATACTTAATAATCCTTCAGGCAGAGAGTTTCGCGGGTATCTCGCGAGAAGGCCTTACCCGCAAAATACTCGCGAAATCGACTACCTGGCATGACTCTTCAGCTTCTGGCATTGGCATGTGCTCCTCATGTGACTTTTAGCTGTCTTGATCAAATCTCCACCACTTAATACTTAACCCATTACAAATAAATCCCACAAAAATACAAGGAAATAAATAACGTAAATACAACACTTTTTACTAGAGAGTATGCTAAAGTGTATCGTCATTTTTATATGACTCTTGTGCACATTCTTAGGAGAGAAATTATACCTTGTGCACATTCTTAGGGGGAGAAATTCTACCTCGTGCACATTCATAGGGGGAGAAAGCCATAGGGGAGATGCATATACCAATGGGGAGAAGACATCTTTTATGAGAAAACCTTGTTTTGTCATGTTTTTCATTATGCTTATTTTCTCGTTGCTTTATGATGCTTTGAGTTTCATTTAGTATCAATGCATTGTTGCTCTCATCGCATCGTGTTTATATGTTGGACGTGCATACATCCTTATGTTATTGTGCTTAGTTGGTTGCTTGTTCGGATGATCATTTGCTTTACTATATGATCATTGTAGTCATTTCCATATAACTGTTTTGTGTTTGATCAAGTTGCTTATATGTTTTACAGCAGGTTTACTTGATCGTATGTTTACTTGTTATATTATACTTGTCCTTTTATCACTTGATTTACCTTGAGGGTCCAATGCGTTTTATGTAAGTGTTTCAGGTTACAGGTATACATGTTTCAAGTTTATCAATCCCAGTTTCTAGAATTAGGTGTGAGTGAGTTTTGCCATTATTCCTAAACTCACGTTTAAGTATAGAGTATGTTTTATGGTATTTTGTCATGGAATAAGCCAACAATAATGTTATGATAAAAATCATAACTTAACACCCCTTTTGGCTATTCTATGACAAAACACCCTAAAACAGACTCTAGACTTAAACGCGAGTTTGGTAACAATGGAAAAACTCACTCACACCTAATTCTAGAAGCTATGATGAACTTGAAACATGTATACCTGTAACCTAAACCACTTACACAAAACGAATTAGACCCTCAAGGTAAGCAAGTGATAAAAGGCCTAGTATAATGTAACAAGTAAACATACGATCAAGTAAACATGGTGTAAAACACATGAGCAACTTGATCAAACACAAAATAGTCATATGGAAATTACTACAATGATCATATAATAAAGCAAATGATCATTTGAACAAGCAACCAATTAAGCACAATAACATAAGGATGTATGCTTGTCCAATACATAAACACGATGCGATGAGAGCAACAGTGCATAGATACTAAATGAAACTCAAAGCACCATAAAGCAATGAGAAAATAAGCATAATGAAAAACATGACATAACAAGGTTTTCTCATAAAAGATGTCTTCTCCCCATTGGTATATGCATCTCCCCTATGGCTTTCTTCTCCTACGAATGTGCACGAGGTAGAATTTCTCCCCCTAAGAATGTGCAGAAGAGTCATATAGAAATGACAATACACTCCGGTATACCATCTAGTATACTCTCCCTCTTTTTGTCATGAATAGACAAATGAGTCAAGAGGAAGGAGGGAAAGAAAAGAATATGATTAAGGGTAAAAGATTATGCATGAGGGGTGCAAGATGAATGAGAAAATGATGCTTGAACTAAAGACAAAAACATCTTTAAAAAAAAATGCTACAAAGCATAAAGAACATGACATGCTAAGGATGATGGAACATGATATAGACTTAGGCATGACATAGACACAAGAACATATTATATGTGCTAAAATATGTCAAGTGTTAGAGTGTGTGCAACAAATGTGCATCTAGTGTGCATGTGAGATGCATAACCAATGCATGAGCAAGCACTCACAGGGCAAATAGTGTAAAACACACAACCAAAGATCAAAACATGATAAACATGCATAATCATGGTAATCCCCAAAAATTGGTACTCATTGGAATCCAAAACAACGAGAAAATGCCATTTGGGCATTTTATCAAACACATAGAGTGCACACACTACACATGTATGTTAAACAATGCATGAACATATGAAAAAACTTCCCTACATACGTGTTATTTTTGCCACCAGGGGCCAACATCCAAAGCAAATTATCATTTAAACAAAGCCCAATCAAAAAGATTGATAAAAAATAAGTTTTCCAACTCTCATTTGAGAAAATCCAAACTATGAACATAAAACCCCCCAAAAACATAATCTAAGGATCAAAATCAATGAAAAGAGTTAAAGATTACCTTAGAGATGTTTATGGAATGTAAAACAATTAAAATTATTTGGTTTTTGATGTTGAGGTGTTAAAATAGGGGTTTGGGAGAAGATGGGAGAAGTTTAAAACAAATGTCCCATGTAAAGCCCTTTAAAAAGCTGATCTGGAAATTTTCACTGGTAAGCTTCCTACGAAATTTCGCTAGTAGGCTTTACTCATGAAGCAGTCATGAAACTCTCTATCCAAAGTTGAAAAACTTGAGAATTGGACGATATAACTCGCAACTGAGCTTACACATGAAATAAGTTATGAAAACACCCAGAAAACATGTTTTTCACACAAAAACAACTTAAAAAACTTTGAAAAACATGGGTGATACAAATCACTTCCAAAAGCAAATGAAAAGAACAAAAATCATTTTGGTTTGATCCATATATGGTTGAGCACACACACATCACATTTGAACATGTACAAACACACAAATGAAATAGGCATTCATTGAACATTGTGTGTTGTGTGTGTGTGTATCAAATGTGGAATAGTCCTTAGTCTAGAGTGAAGCTTCAATAATCAATTCAATCAAGTCATACACAACTAGTACTAAGTTAAGTGGTCTATCACAATTATAGAAATGAACATATATGACCTCCTCCAAGAAAATGATTACATATTTTGGCACTTTACTTTTGGCTTCTTTCAACTCATAATTTTTGATCATTTATGAACAATACATCTCATTTTGAGATCAATGTTTCAAATTTTTGATATTTCAATTTTGTGAGTAAGCATTTGGCTTTTTGGGTACCATACATTTCAATACAAGTTGTTTTCCCTTTTTCCTAGTCAAATACTAGTACGTGCGACGGCTTTTGCAACTAATTATCTCTTTTCGAGATTTGACATTTATTGGGGCTATAAAGCAAAAACAAAAAGGAGTGGGAAGATATATAGGCACAAGTTTATGCATGTATTAAACCATCAAGACTATTGACTAATCATTCATGACAAGCTTGAAGATTGATTTACAACAATCACACATAGATGTCAAGATTTTTCCTACAAAGATAGATGTGAATACATAACAAGCTAAGCTTGTAAATGCATTATGCCATTAGTACGAAAGTACTAAGCCAAACTCTCATGTGATATGTGCTCAAACATATACGATCAAACTTTTTGAATTTTTCACTTTTTATGTGTTTTTGGATTTTTACACACACAAAAACAAAGACATAAAAGTAATATAAAAAACAGAAACAAAAACAATGCATATAAAGAAATGCATGATGCACAAATGCATGATAATGAAGCATCTAATGCAAGAAGGGTCCTACAAAGATCGAAAGAATTAGATCAATGACCAAAAAGAGCAAAAGCTCAACCATAGGAACTCTTCCTCATTCAAACATAATGATTGTTTGGAATAAGTATCTCATGAGAAGTGAGATGAGGGTTGGAAGAATGAGAATCGGAGATGCACATAGACAAGGAGGTAAGAACATCAAAAACTTTCTTCAACAACTTACCATTTTCTCCCAAAACCGGTTTTGCTTTCATAGCACAACTTCCAAAAGGATCAAGTTTATCTTTTCTTTTGATTCTTTTAAGAGCTTGAAATTTAGAGCAATGAGGCCTAAGATAACCAAAGGCACCACAATGGTGACAAGTTGGAACAAACTTAGATCCATCCAAAACCTTAGATTGAGACCTAAATGGAGGCTTTGGCTTAAGAGCCATTCTCTCCACCTTTTGATTTCTTTTGTATGGGGGAATGTACACCAATTTTTCCTTTGAGGTAGAACACACAATAAATACAAAATTGGGCACCACAACATGATTTCAACAAATATTTTCATCCTATTTAGCAATAGGTTCAGCAATCAAACACTTGGCATGTATCTTAATAGATTCATTTTCACATTTTAGCTCATCAACAAGTTTGTTAGAAAAAACAAGTTTAGCATCCAAATCCATATTCAAACATTCAAACTCGTTCATCTTTTCAAGAGAATTTTTAGAAAGTTTTTTATATTTCTCAACCAATTTGTTGGATTCATTGAGCTTAGCAATTAAATCATCATTTTCACAAAATAACTTGCTTAAATTCTTATGAAATTTGTTATCCTTTTTCTTCACAAGTTTGATGTTAGGAATATCAACAACACCCAAAGATTCATGTAACATGGCATCATAATCATGAGGACAAACACTCATAGAGGCATTTTCACAAACACGTGGCATGCTACAATCATTAACAACCAAAGAAGCATACAAATCACTATCCATGGCAACAAGCATAAGGGGTCAAGGATCACACTTAGGTAATGAAACCAAAACAAGTGTACCCGTTCTGATACCAATTAAATGCTCGAATATGTATGAAAACACAAGAGCTTGTTTAGACCCCCAATTAAAAATTACGGCTAGATTGCTTTCACTTTAACTTACCTAAGTGCAGAACAAGAGTAAACGAAGTGCAATAAACCAATAACTACTCTAGTATCTATGCTTTGTTGCTCTCATTGCATCGTGTTTATGTGTTGGACATGCATACATCTTTATGCTATTGTGCTTTATTGGTTGCATATTCAGATAATCATTTGCTTTGTTATATGATCATTATAGTAATTTCCATATAACTATTTTGGTGTATGATCAAGTTGCTCATATGTTTTACAACATGTTTTCTTGATTGCATTCTACTAGTTACATTATACTTGTCCTTTTATCACTTGATTTACCTTGAGGGTCTAATGTGTTTTGTACAAGTGTTTCAAGTTACAGGTATATATGTTCCAAGTGCTTCACAGCTTCTAGATTTAGGTGTGAGTGAGTTTTACCATTGTGATACCCCAATTTGATTGATTGTGTGATGTGTGTGAGTGTGTGATGAGTCCCACATCGGGTATTTACTGTGTTAAACTGGGCTTTACTAACAAACACAAGGAGCCTCAATTGTGACTAGTCATTTTAAGGTATAGCGCAGATGTGGCTAGCGCTTTTCCTTGGGTCGTTACAAATGGTATCAGAGCCATGCCCTAGTCGAAAGTGTGGGCCCCACACACGAGGATGCGTGTGCCCGTAAGGGGGGTGAATTGTAGTGACCTAAAAAGGGGGTCTTGCATTCCATGGAATCCCACATCGCCTAGGGAAGCACATAAGAATGTGTTCATAAGGAATAACCTCCCTTCAATGTGTAGAGGCCTTTTTCCCAACACAACCTGAGGAAGAACAATATCTACACAGAGTGGACAATATCTACACAATTGGGGTGGGGCCATTACAAGAAGTGAGTCCAACTTTGTATAGGAGTATTAGTGGGAGTTTACTCTATCTTACGGCAAATAGACCACTCCAAAGGAATCCCACTTGACTACTGTGAAGCGAATCATACAAAATGTCAATGGCACACTGGATTATGGCTTGTGGTACTCAAAGGATTCCAATGCTTGCCTTGCCATTTATTCAGATGCAAATTGGGCTGGGAGTGTGGATGACCAGAAGAGTACTTTAGGTGGTTGTTTCTACCTTGGTAACAATCTTGTTTCTTGGATGAGAAAGAAACAAAATTCGGTGTCCCTCTTTACGGCGAAAGCAAAGTACATAGCTACTAGGAGCTGTTACACATAACTTCTTTAGATGAAGAAGCTACTTCATGACTACGAGATTTCTCAAGATACAATGTGTGTGTCCTGTGACAACACCACTATAGGATTCCCCATGTACTGGTAGGGTTACTTTTCATATTGCTATACTGACCTTGGCATGCTCATTCTCTCTCCTCCAGCTTCTACATAGTACAATAGCTATATTAAGGTCCAAATGGGGGAATCATAATGTGACATCTATCCTATACCTAGCAATATTCCTCAAACTATAAAAGGAACATGTTGCTGGACTATTAGGGTAAGAACCAAGATAGAACAATAAAGAAAAGGGTAGCGGGTTTGTAAGGAAGTGAGGTAGAGAAAAGGTCCCTCCTTTAGTGAGAATATCACCACTATACAAGGGAAACCTCCATTTTTATGTAATACAAAGCTTGGTAGAGCAAGGGATATTTGTAAAGTTGTGATTTACAACTATTTTGTGTTGTCTTTAATTCCATGCTAAATTTGATTGTAATTATGTTCAATATTTTGTACCCTGTATTTTATGCGGGATTTTATTGTAAGGGTTGTGTGTGAGAGAGAGTGTGAAGACTCAAGGCAATTGAAGACCAAAGAAGTTTTTGCGGGTTGCTCGCGAGTAGCCTTCCTGCGAAGTGAAGCATATGCTTAGCATATGACTGGAATGCGTAGAGTCATGACAGATGGTGACAGTTTGTTTTCGCGAGTGTCTCGCGAGTAAGGCCTTCCCGTGAGATACCCGCGAAACATTTAGGTTTGCCAATTTTTCATATCTGATACACCCTCTCCCTAACCACACTATATATACCCACATTACCCATATATGTTGAGGAGTGATTTTTAGAGAGAAAACCCTAGCCACAACCCTTGAGAGTTAGAGATTGTTATACCCACAATTCTCTACACAATCCATTGTGGTTTTCCTCAACTCCTACCTTTCCATTTCCAAATTCTTGAGTGGTTGATAGTCCAAACACTTACCACACCCATCCTGAGTGTAAAGTGAGGTTTTGGTGCTATTGGGAAGCATTGGAAGAAGTCATTTGTTTGGTGGATGCAAGCAGGTTGAATTGCATGATTCGGAGAGCTAGAGAACACAAGGCTTGGCGAAGTCAGTTGGAAGCAAGAGTTTGGATGGCTCAAGTACATGAGGTAAAGTAGGCTTGAAGGGTTTTTTGTTATTCATGTACTCCAACTTATTCTCTAGTGGATCGATTTACCGCTTAGAGGGCAGCAGAGAGATTTTTCACCGAGTTCTTCGGTTTCCTCTTTGATAACACATCAACGTGTTATCTTGTGTTCGCATTCTTCTTCCCTACTCTTTTAGCTTTCATTTTATTGCTGTGATTTGATGAATATGGCTCAGAGTAGTTATATTGTTTATCCGCTCGCATTTACTCTATTCCGCACTTAGTTTAAGTTAGAGTAAAATCAATCGAGCTGTAATTTTTAATTTAGGGGGTCTAAATAGCTCTTGTGTTTTCACACATTTTCGAACTTTCAATTGGTATCAGGGTAGGTACACTTGCTGTGGTTTCATTACCTAAGTGTGATCCTAGACCTTGTTTGAAATGGACCAATCTCAATCGCTTAATGCTTCTCCATACTTTGATGGGAGCAATTATGCTTTTTCGAAAGTCCATATGAGGGCATTTCTATATTCTATTAATGAGAGTGTTTGGGACACTGTCGAGATAGGATGGACTAGGTCAGAGGCTGCCAAATCCACATGGGATAAGGCAGCCCTTGCGGCAGCTAAAGCTAATAGTAAGGCTTTAAATGCTATTTTCTATGGTGTTTCTCTTGACGAATTCCACAGGATCTCTCGTCTCACAATTGCCAAGGAGGCGTGGCAAATCTTGGAGATGACCTATGAAGGCGCCAAAAAGGTGAAGGACACCAAGTCGCAAATGCTTACCACACACTTCGAGGAGCTGAAGATGAGTTATTCGACTCATTTTATGGGAAGTTAAATGAAGTGGTGATTGGGAAATTCAACTTGGGAGAAAAGACAGAGGACTCCAAGATTATGGGGAAGATTCTACGCCCATTACCGGAGAGTTTCCGTGCAAAGGTCACTGCCATTGAAGAGAGCAAAGACCTTGATGAGATTAAAATTCAAGAACTCATCAGTTCTTTTCAAACTTATAAGCTATCTCTACCATCTCAAAGGAAGAGCAAATCTTTTGCTCTCAATACAGTCAATGAGAGATTGGAAGCTCAAGATTCCTCGGATAAGGATGAGGTTGAAAAGGATGTGGTTTACCTTGACAAGAACTTCCGTAAGTCCCTTAAATTCAAGAGAGATGGAAAGTCTTTTGAGAAGGGAAAATTCTCAAAGTTCAAGAAGGTAAGAAAGACTTCAAGAAGAAGGATTCAAGAGATTCCTCACCATCTGAAATGGTCACGTGTTTTGAGTGCAAAAAGCATGGGCATGTGAAGAAAGAATGCCCCACCTATTTGAAGGCAAAAGGTAAGGTCTTTGCAACTACCTCCAGTGACCTAGATGGTTCAAACTCTAATTCGGAAGAAAGCTGTGACGGAGAAGGAAATTACTCCGCATTCATGACCATTGCACCCGTGGACTTATCAAAAGATTTGAGCCTTCTAGTGGAAGAACTTGGCGAGCACACCGAAGTAGAGTCTATGGGAATTGGGGAAGAATCCGATGATGAAGATGAAGGAACCAAGGAACTGCAAGAATCTTATAATTCTCTCTTGAGAAAACCGGAGAGTATGCTAGAGTGGCTAAGGCAGCCATCAGAAAAATGAAGAAAGCTGAACAAGACTACAAAAGCATACTTGTAAGGTACAAGGAAACGAAGTGTGAAGTTGAGGTGCTGAATGGAGAACTAACTGAGGCCTACTCCAAGATCAAGTTTCTTGAGCTAGAAGTGATTCAAGCTAATGCCAAAGTGGAGCACGTTGCCTCCAAGAAACTTGACAAGGTGCTTGCACATCAAAAGCCTTTTTCTGACAAAAGTGGCTCAGGATATTCCAGAGAGAGTAGTTCAAGTGCCAATGTGTCCAAGGAGATGAAATTTGTTAAAGCTAAGGAACCAATGGTAGCAGGACCTAGTGTTTAGAATGTAAAAGTGGAGAAGAAGCCAAATGGAACTGCTCAAAAGGTTTTGACAAAACCTCAAACTCCATATGTGGCCAAACCTAAGGTTAAAGGGAAATCTCTTCCAAAGTCTCAAAGAGGTCCTCAAGTTCAACACTTCTGCCACCATTGTGGAGTTAAAGGACACACAAGACCTAACTGCTATAAACTTCACGCATTGAAGAAAGCAGATTCTCAAAGGCTAAGAGGACAAGGAAAAGGGAATTGGAACGCCAAGCAATCAAAAGGGTAAGAAGCTGATTCCGGTTTTGGTGATGTGATAAAGATAATAAATACCATCATGTTTAGCAAGCTTTAGTCAAAGGTTTGAGAATCACAGCTCTAGTACCCAATCCTCTAGGGATATCACCCCAAATGCACGTGCCGTGTGGGTGTAGAAGGATACACATGCATAAGCATTTGACCATGTCCATGCATCAATTCTTCCTATATGTTGTGACTTTGATTTGGTAGTTTGCTTCTAGCATGTTTCTTTTCAAGTTTGTTTTGTACTTGTTGTTTTTGTTGATCTTACTTTACATGTTCTGTTTTTTAGTGTGTTGAAAAATTCAAAAACCCATAAAATTGAAAAATCTCTAAAAAGTTTGATCGCTTGTGTTGTGTATATCACATGTGAGTTTGGCCTAGTACCTTCGTTCTAATGGCGTAGTGCATTTACGAGCTTAGCTTGTTATGTATGCACATCTATCTTTGTGGGAAGAATCTTGAAATCTATGTGTGATTGTTGTAAATCAATCTTCAAGCTTGTCATGAATGATTGGTCAATAGTCTTGATAGTTATGATACATGCATAGACTTATGCCTATATATCTTCCCAAACTTTTTTATGTTTTTGCTTAAAGAGCTCAACCAATGTAAATCTCAAAATGAAAAGAGATAATGAGCTGCAAAAGCCGTCGCACATACTAGTATTTGACTAGGAAAAAAGGAAAGAAACTTGTATTGAAATGCGTGGTGCTCAAAAAGCCAAAGGCTTATTTGCAAAATTGAAATATCAAAAATTTCAGGCATTGATCTCAAAATGAGATGTATTGTTCAAATATGATCAAATGTTGTGGAATGTAAAGAAGCCAAATGAAAAAATTTCAAAGATATGTAATCATTTTTATGGGAGGTCATATATGTTCATCTAATACTATATATAATAGCAAAAGCCTTTAAGGAGGTGTTGCCACGTTAGGAAAAAAAAGCCCCTTAAAATGCTACCACGTATAAGTTAAAAAGCAATAAATTATGTTGTTTGGCAATACCATGACACCGTTTAAAAACCTTTTATTATAAATAACAAAAAAATAATCGGTTAAAATTAAAGACTACACATAAATTGAAATAGAGAGAGGCGGGAGGCCTGGGACGCAGAGAAAGAAATAGAGAAAGAGGCTAGGAAACGGAGAAAGAAACAGAGAGAGGCAGTACGATAAAGACTACATCGATTGAGCAAAAGAAATCAAAAAATCTCAAAACATGATTTTGCAGACGACATCTCTCAAATTCCTTTCTCTCAGTTTCTGCTAAATCTAAGATCAAAATTAAGAGACGTTTTTCATTCTACTTTTTTTTTTCGAAATAAGGACAAAGGAAGATGAAGTGGTGTGATGCCCCAATTTGATTGATTGTGTGATGTGTGTGGGTGTGTGATGAGTCCCACATCGGGTATTTACTGGGTTGAACCGGGCTTTATTAACAACTGTAAGGAGCCTCAATTGTGACTAGTCCTTTTGAGGTATAGTGCAGATGTGGCTAGCGCTTTTCCTTGGGTCATTACATATGGTATCAGAGCCGGCCCAGTAATCCCGTGTGGGCTCGGAGACATTACCCCACAAAGTGGGCCCTAACGAGGACGTTAGGGATTTAAGTGGGATGTGGCTAGTGCTTTTCCTTGGGTCGTTACAAGCGGCCTTCAGCATAAGCACAGAAAAAGCCTTTCCCAGGAACTCTCGATATTAGACCATTCTTTCTTGGTAATTTTTAACTAATCTCTTACCCTATTGTCTTCAATTATGTTTGCAGTTAATTTAGGGTGTAAAGTTGTAATTTACAACTTTGTGTTTTGTTGGCTTTTATTCCGTGCCAAATTGTATTGTAATTATGTTCAATCTTTTATACCCTGTATTTCATGTGGGATTTATTTATAAGGGATGTGTGTGAGAGAGAGAGAGAGAGTGTGTGAAGACTCAAGGCATTGAAGACTGAAGTGTTTTCACTGGTAGCTCGCAAGTAAACATCACGCAAAGTGATGCATGTGCCCTACACATGATTGGAATGCGAAGAGTCAGGACAAGATGGAGACAACTGGTTTTCGCGAGTATCTCGTGGGTAAGGCATTCCCACGAGACACTTGCAAAAAATTCTGGTTTGCCAGACTGTCATTTCTAATACACACTTTCTGTGCCTACACTATTTATACTCATATATTACCCACAGATGTTGAGGAGTGCTTCTGAGAGAAATCCCTAGCCACAAACCTTGAGAGTTAGAAATTGTTATACCCACAATTCTCTACAAAATTGCTTGTGGATTTTTCTCAACTCCTACCTCTCCATTTCCATACCATTGAGAGGTTGATAACCCAAACACTTACCACACCCTTTCAAAGTGTTCAGTGTTGTTTTAGTGCTACTGGGAAGCATTGGAAGAAGCTAGGCTTTGGCAGATGCAATCAGGCGTATTACAGGATCCGGAGAGCTAGACAAGACATGGTTCCGAGAAGCCTTGTTGGAGTAGGAGCTTGGAGGGCTTAGGTGCATCGGGTAAATTAGGCTTGGAGTGTCTCTTGCTAACCCATGTATTCCAACTGATTGTCTAGTGGACCGATTACTGCTTGGAGGGTGGCGAAGAGGTTTTATGACGAGTACTTTGGTTTCCTCTTCGATAACACATCAGCGTGTTATCTTGTGTTTGCATTCTTCTTCCCTACTCTTTTAGCTTTCATATTACTGTTGTGTTATATTGAATATGGCTTAGAGTAGTTTATTTTTTTATTAGCTCGCATTTACTTTATTCTGCACTTAGTATAACTTAGAGTAAAATCTATCGAGCCGTAACTTTTAATTAGGGTGTCTAAACAGCTCTTGTGTTTTAACACATTTTTTAGCATTCATAGGGATTTTCGTTGAAATCATGGAAATAACCTAGAAGATCAAATTAGGAATTTTATATTTCTGAGTTTTGTATCAAATTCTAACTAAATTATTATTAGGAATATTCAATTTCTAGGTTTTGTTCCTTTGCTTTAATGAATTTCAATTTTTAAATATTTTTTTTTTTTTTTTTTTTTTGGCTTGCTATCTAGGTCATTAGAGAAAAAGGTTATTAGATAAATTATAGTGTATTTCTGTGGCATTGGAGTGCTTTTTTTAATCTAAACGTGGGAGTGTATAATTGTGGCAAAGCTAGAGAGCGAACTACAAAGAGAAATCTAGTCAAAAATAGAAAGTGGAGAGTGGAAAAAACTGAGATGACAATCACGCATCTACTTCTATCAGACCCGTACTCTCCACTGGTATTGTTTCCATTTTTTGGTTATTTAAATTTGGGGGCAAATATGATTTAGGTCTTGGTATTTTCATTAGATTGGATTGAATTCAAGTTTTGACTTAGATTTGGTTTATAATGGTTTTTAATATCAATTATTCATCTTAGATTTTTTTTTTTTTTTTTTTTTTTTTTTTTTGGGATATTTGGGTTCAATTCATTTTGGGTGTATGTCTTTACTCTTTAGATCTTCACGGATCAATTTGGGGTTGTATCTCAACAAAAAGGTTATCATCCTCTGTTGCCATTTGTTCAACAAAAATGGGCAAAAGATAAGGAAACTCTTCCCCTTTTCATGCTTTGTTTATTTCATTTATGCAACTTCATACACACAAGGTTAGCATAACATTGTTAATTTTCCTGTTTCAGATACTCTTTCTATGTTTAGTTGTTTGTTGTTGTATCTGTGATGTTACTAAATTGGACCCGATTTGAATTTTTGGCTTTCTTTGACTACAGATAAAAATTTGCACTGTTCTACATATTTGTTTTTATTGCATTTGACATGTTTGATGAAATCCCTCTTAGACTTAATATGTGATGTTTGGATTTGATTTTCCCCACCCCATATCGTGATAAATATAAATGATTTATTCATTTATCAACAATGAATATGAACAAAAGTTTAGAAGGATGAAGTCTAGAAGATATTAGCATGGTGGATAAAATGAATTTTGAACCAAATGTGATGCAATTGGTAATATTACATAACATGTTTTTTTTTTTTTTTTTTTTTTTTTTTTTTTTCCCATAGCTAACAGTCCTCCAAGAACTTCTCAAGCATTTTCTACCCAAACATCAACCCAACTTCATGTAATTGATGGTCTTTATGTTAAAAATATTGTTCTAATGGTAATGGTAACTACATTTTTGTTACATGCCAAAACTGCATAACTCCACACCCCAAAGTGTACTTACCCAACCCATTGTTAAAATCCTAACTCAATAAGGAATACACCAGATAAGAGTACGTGGATAATAAATGCTCAAGGGAGGTTTATAGTGAGGTCAGAATATTTTTTGCAACAGGGGGTGATGTCAAGCAGAGAAATCAGTCTAGAAAAAGTGATGGAATTTGAAAATACTATGGAAAACAACTCAGAAAATTTTACCTACTAAATGCAGGTTATAAGAGTTGGGATAGTAGCTTGATGCCAAATTAGCAAGTGAGGGAGATAGAGGAGAGTGAAGGAGAGAGAGAGAGAGAGAATAAGAAAGATAAGAAAAAGCTTTAGATTACTACACCAACACTGCCCAATATATATATATATATATATATATATATATATTTCTAAAATTTGTGTTTTGAGTAGTTGATAGGCTAAATCTAGAAAATTTAGAGTACGTTTTATGGAATTTCTCATAGAAACTTTATTGTTTTCTAAAATAAATTTGTTGTTTGGTGTTTATTTCCCTATTTGATGCAGAAAGATAAATATTATAAACAATTATTCTTTTTTTCTTTCTATAATGATTTTAATGAGATAAGAATGATCTTATTTTGTAGTTAATATTTTCATTTGTAGATTAGGAGCTGCATTCTAAAGAATTATGCTCATCCATCCTTTATAAAGACAAACCATGTCATCATTTATGACATTAGTAATAAAAACGATCGATTGATATTGATATTAATGCAAATGTTATAAATATTGCCTTACCTTATGACAATAGTAAGCTAGAAGTTTAGTTTTTATTTCATTTGTAAATTCTTACAATCATGGACCAACAAAATTAGTGATCTACTATTTGCTCCAAAGTTAAGAATGATACTAATATTGATGTGTAGGTGTAGAAAAAAGTTTTAAACACCCAAAAGTCGATATGGTAGGCAAGATTACCATCATGCAATTGCTGCTAAAAAGCTGCCAAACTTAGATCTTTTTATAAGTTTTTGCTTCCTTTTAATTTGCTTCTTCTATTTGATTTGTAAAAAAGAGTTGGGATTGTCAAATGATCATCATCCCATTTTTGTTATATCTGTGGCCTTTTGTATTCTCCTGTCACTGAATTATTTAAAAACAAAGTTTTGAATGTGTTTATGTCTATAATTATTAATAGCTATGAATTTATTTTCTTATGCTCAACCTTTACCATTCCAATGTAAAGAGTTATTATAGTTATTTGTTTGTATAGATCATATTGTTTGAGTTTTGTATTTTGGTTTATTATCTTTTACTACTTTTGTAATTTTCTACTATGGTTTGTACCTATGAAAAACTTTTTGAACAATTTGGTGGGTTATTCCTATGAAAAGCATGATAGCTAGGAATTTTGAACTACTTATTGCTTATCCAGAAAACACAATTAGATATGTACAGATAAGGAAGCATTTCATAGAAAAGAAAATTAGAGTTTAAATGAGTACCCATATCCAAAAAAATTGCTACTACCAGTAAAGTTTTTTTTTTTTTTTTTTAATTTTTTATTATTATTATGGGTTGTAGGGCTAAGGAAGCTATGAGCTATGAAACAAACATGAGTTATGAAAACAAGTTTGAGTGATTGCTTACAAGTGAAGAGTATTAAAATAAAACAATGCTATAGTGGGTTACCTAAGAGATCTCAAAATTTAGTAAGAAGAAGAGTGCCAATTTTGAAAAAAATTGAGCATATGAGAAAAAATGATGTGGTGTTTGGCTCAGTTATTGTGGTTGTGATCTACTTATTTGTTCACAGTCAGGATTGTCCAATATATTTTTGAAGAAAGAAAGTATAGAAAAGATAAACACAGGCTGAATGTTAGAGGGTTCAAGCGAGGTTTGACATGCATTGTGAAACAGGTGGTGAAGATTAGCTCTTTTTTAGTAGGATTTCTAGATGTTTCTTGCATGTTTATAAAGCTTGCCAAGGTGGTGAAGGAAATTTTTTTAATTATTCAAGTAGGAAGTAGTTTTTGTTATAAATGGGTGTTAATTTTGAATGGAGTTTCAATGTAAAGAAGACATGTCTGTAGTTGGGTATGACGATAATGATGATGTTGGTGGCAACAATGTTCCCTCATCAAGTAGTTTTTCCATTTTGTTATCACAATTTTTTACCAAAAGCACTATTTTTTACCCTTAAAAAAATCTAATTGTGATTTTTTTTTTCCCAGTTGGCCTGGATTCTTTATGTTAATACTTACATATCATTCATGTTGGGTTGGCTGTGTTTGGTTTCTAAAATACTGGAGTAATGTAATGTAATGTAATATTGGATTGGTTTTGATTAAGGTATTTGGGTTAGAATTCATTTTTTATTTTTTTTGGGTTATTAACCAAATCCAAGTTAGTTTAGGTTGTAATGAAACTGTAAGTGGTATGTTAGTATAGACTTTTTTAATATTAAATAATCACATAAGAACTATTAATTATTGTTATTAAAATTCTATTAGATATCTCCTCATTATCAATAATTTAACTTGCTTTGTTCATTGACCTAATTTTCTTTTCTTCAAAAATTATGCTTATTAGTTATTGATGCAGTTCATAAAAATACTATAATTCAATCATTTATAAATTTGATTGTGATAGTTATCTATGTATTTAATTTGAAATTCATACTAGGTGTTATTTTTCACATGTTGCTCCTCTTTATAATTTGGTTTCCTATGTTCTTTTTTTAATTATTTTTCCTGGGGTTGTGATGTAAAGGTCAAAGAGTTCACAAATCACAATGATTGAGGCATGTAATTGCGTTACAATGAATATCATAATTTAATGGTAAGTTTAGGGATTTTCCCCTTTATTTCTATTGATTTTAAATATATATATATATATATATATATTTTCGAACATGTAAAAAATATATATTCAAACATGTAATAGAATGTAAACTTGGCAAAGAAGCAGGAAATTAGGAACAATGGGCATTTTGTTCTTTGAAACTTATTTCTCTACATCTTGCCATCCTATATCTATGGTAAGCTTTTTTGTTGTAGGCATTATTCTTTTGATAGACAATTTCTACTTCAGCATAATTTGGTTTTAATGCTCATTTGAGAAATTTGTAATTTGTAAATTCTATTAAATAGTTTACTTGCTGCAAGTATTTTGATCTCTGCTAATTTCTATGTTTTGTGTCATACTATGTGCTTGATATTTTGTTTCTAGATGGACACCATTGTAACATATGATATATATATATATATATATTTAATTCTATAAAAGATAATTGGAGTTGATTTTAAATGGAGTGATATTGTATTTTATACATAGCATTCCTGCAAGTAGGACAAATGAGGGGCTGTACAATATGCCCTTGCACTAATATATATTTTACTGTGAAGGATACTTTGTTGAACACTTTCTTTCATTCTTTTTTTTTCCCCTCTTTTTTATATAGGTTTGGGAAGAGTTTTAGGCTTCCATTTTCTTTTCTTTTTTTCCAGCTAAAAGTACTGGGCTCTTTGTAGTAAAAAAATTTCAACTGAGGTTTTGGACTTTCTTTCATCAAGCCAGTGAGTTAGGCAGCTTAGATTTGGTGCAAATGTGAGTTGGGTGTTTTTTCATTTGATGAATTGCCTTGAACGTGTTTGATTATTGTCATTTACACTACTTTGACTCAAAAGAACAAAAAACTAAGCCCTCTCTTAAAAGTCTTTTTAAAGAATAGAGAATGCCAAGAAGAAATCTGCACTTGACCATAAATTAGGATTTAATATTGGATTGTTTCAATGAATTATGTAGACTGCTTAATCTATCCTTTGGAATTGTTTTCCCAGTTTCAGGCTTCTTCTTTTTCTTCTTTCTTATTGGGTAAACAATATTGAACTTCTTCTTTTCTTCATTTGCAGCTTCATCTAGATGCCAAACTTACGATTTAATGTCAAAATCAAAGTTTGAGAGGGAATTTGCAGCTTGAAAGTGGATGGATTAATTGCATTTTGTACGTTATGTAAAGTTCTAATTTACAACTATGTGTTTTGTTGGCTTTAATTCTGTGCCAAATTTGATTGTAATTTTATTCAATCTTTTGTACCTTGTATTTATTGTGGGATTTAATTGTAAGGGTTGTGTGATAAAGAGAGAGAGTGTGAAGACTCAAGCAATTGAAGACAGAAGAGTTCTCGCGAATAGCTCACAACTATGCATCCCGCGAAATGATGCATGTGCTCTGCACATGACTGGAATGTGAAGAGTCAGGATAGATGGAGACAGCTGTGTTTTGCGAGTAGCTCGCGGGTAAGCCTTCCACGAGACACTCGTGAAACATTCTATTTTGCTAGACTGTGCTATCTAATACACACTTTTTGTACCTACACTATACATACCCACATTACCCATAAAAGTTGAGGAAGTCATTCAGAGAGAAAAACCCTAGATAGGTTTTCTACAACACACACACCCATCTTTTAGAGAGAGAGCTACTTATCCTTAGTAAAGAATCCTTGTAGCCTCTTCTTCTTCCCTTTCACATTGTCATACCTTGAGAGGAGATTTGTACCTAAACACAACCCAGACCTGTGAGGCTTGGCAGATGCAATCGGGTGGATTACGAGATCCGAAGAGCTAGACAAGACACGGTTCCGAGAAGTCTTGTTGAAGTAGGAGCTTGGAGGGCTTAGGTACAGCAGGTAGATTAGGCTTGGAGGGTCTCTTGCTAACCCATGTATCCCAACTGATTGTCTAGTGGATTGATTACCGCTTAGAGGGCGGCAGAGAGGTTTTACGCCGAGGACTTAGTTTTCCTCTTCGATAACTTTAATTTTATTACTGTGTTGATCACTGTGTTGTCTTTGTGTTTGCATCTTTCTTCCCTAGTCTTTTACTTTTCATTTTACTGTTGTTTTATTATGAATATGGGTTAGACTAGCTTGTTTGTTTGTCCACTCGCATTTAATCTATTCCGCACTTAGTATTAAGTTAGAGTAAAATCAAGTGAGCCATAACTTTAATTTGGGGGTCTAAATAGCTCGTGTGTTTTCACACATTTTCGAGCATTCAATTGGTATTAGAGCGGGTACACTCGCTGTGGTTTAATTACCTGAGTGTGATCCTTGACACCTTGTGTGTTTTGCCATGGATAGTGCTTTGTATGCTTCTATGGTTATTGATGATTGTAAAATGCCATGTGTTTGTCAAAATGCCTCTATGAGTGTTTATCCTCATGATTGTGATGCCATGTTACATGAATCTTTGGGTGTTATTGATATTCCTAACATCAAACTCTTGAAGAAAGATGCTAAGAAGTTTCATAAGAATTTGAGCAAATTTCATTGTGAAAAGGATGATTTGATTGCTAAGCTCAATGAATCCAATAAATTGGTTGAAAAATATAAGAAGCTTGCTGAAAATTCTCTTGAAAAGCTAAAAAAGTTTAAATGTTCGAATATGAACTTAGATGTTGAACTTGTTTTGTCTAACAAACTAGTTGATGAGCTAAAATGTGAAAATGAATCTCTTAAGATGCATGCCAAGCGCATCAAAAAAAAAAAAAAAAAAAAAGATGCATGCCAAGTGTTTGATTGCTGAACCTATTACTAAAAAGGATGAAATTATATGTTGCAATCATGTTGTGGTGCTCGATTTTATGCCAAATGTGAGTTCTACCTCTAAAGACAAATCGGTGTTCATTCCTCCACACAAAAGAAACCAAAAGGTGGAGAAAGGCTCTTAAGCCTAAGCCTCTATATAGGACTCATCCTAGGGAATTGAGTGGATCTAAGTTTGTTCCTACTTGCCACCATTGTGGTGTGATCGATCACATAAGACCCCATTGCCCCAAGTTAAAGAAAGAACAAACTCATGTTGCTAGATTCCTTCCTAAAAGGCCTAGTGGACCTAAACACATTGTTTGTCACCATTGTGGTGTTTTTGGTCATCTAAGACCTCATTGCTCTAAGTTTCAAGCTCTTAAAAGAATAAAAAGAAAAGAGACACTTGGGCTTTTTGGAAGTTGTGCTATGCAAGCTAAACCCGATTTGATGGAAAATGGTAAGTTGTTGAAGAAAGTTCTTAATGTTCTTACCTCCTTGTCTATGTGCATCTCCGGTTCTTATTCTTCCAGCCCTCGTCTCACTTCTCATGAGACACTCATTCTAAACAATAGTTTCGTTTGGATGAGGAAGGGTTCCTATGGTTGAGCTTTTGCTCTTTTGGTCCTTGATTTAATTCTTTCGATCTTTATAGGACCCTTCATGTGTGTTTGGCCTAGTACCTTCATACTAATGGCGTAGTGCATTTACGAGCTTGGCTTGTTATGTATGCACATATATCTTTGTGGAAAAATCTTGAAAACTATCTAAATAGATCTTCAAGCTTGTCATAAATGATTGGTGAATTGTCTTGATGGTCTTGATACTTGCATAGACTTGTGCCTATATATCTTCCCACCTTTTTTTTTTTTTTTTTAATGTTTTTGCAAAAGAGCTCACCTAATGTAAATCTCAAAATGAAAAGAGATTATGAGCTACAAAAACTTGTCGCACATACTAGTATTTGGCTAGGAAAAAGGGAAAGCGACTCTTATATTGAAATGTATAGTGCTCAAAAAGCCAAAAGCTAATTCTCAATGTTGAAAATATCAAAAATTTCGAGCACCGATCTCAAAAAGAGATGTATTATCCAAAAAGGATCAAATGTTATGATTTATATAAAAGCCAAATGAAAAGATTCTAAGTTTTGTAATCATTCTCTAGTGGGAGGTCATATATGCTCATTTCTGTAACTGAGATAGTCCACTTGACTGAGTACCAGTTGTGTATGACTTGATTGAATTGATCATTGAACCTTCACTCTGGTCTAAGGACTATTCCACATTTGATACTCACCCACAACACACAAGACTTTGATTCAATTAATGCTTGATTGATTATACATGTTCAAATGTGATGTGTATGCTCAAGTACTTGTCGATCAAACCCAAAAAGATTTTTAAGTGTTCTATATGTTTTTGAAAGTGATTTTATACTTTTGTGTTTTTAGTTTTTCTTCAAAATATATTTTTGTGTTTTTTTTCAAAAACTGGTTCAGAGGCTGTTTCGCAAGAATCTCGCGACTTAGAGATTCCCGTGAAATGTGCTTAAGGGAAATTACAAAGTCACATTTTCATACAGAAAGTCTCGCTACTGCCTCACGAGTATTTCGCGACTAAACTCTTCTCGCGAAATGTTTTTATGCAAAAACTGGAAATTTTTCAATTTCATACCGAGGCTATCTCGACTGTTTCACGACTGTCTCGCGATTGTTTCGCGACTAAAAGCTTCTCGCGAAAGCATCAGTGTGTCTCATGACTGCCTAACCCGCGAAAAATACGTGTTTTCAGTTTTTATGTAGCAGATGTGACAATTTTTCAAATACTTTGTTTTTCCCTCACACTGCCTCTCTCGAACCCCTCTCAACCCAAAATCAATTTTCATTCAAAAACCCATCTTTTTCAAGATAATATCTGCAAAATCACTTCAAGGTAAGTGTTTTTAACACTCTTTTCATCTTTTCTACCTAGATTATGCAGATTTTTGCTTAGGGTTTTGAAAAATTGGGGATTTTCGAAAAACTGGGATGGGGTTCTTAATTCTACGAAATGTCTTTCAAAATTTTCATTGGGTTGAGTCCCATTTGATGTGTTTGTATCTGTGTTGGCCCCATGAGGCATTCTAAACATGTATTTAGGCAGATTTCATCATGTTCATGCATTTTTCACAAGTGTTGTGTACTGTTGCATGTTAGGTGTTTGACAGAATGTCCTAGTGACATTCTTGTGTTGAATTGGACTCAGGTGAGTTCCTTTGCTTGGGTTTATTCTTGATTGACCATGTTTAACATGTTTTGATCAATGATTGTGTGTTCTACACACTTTGCCCAAATTGTGCCTCAATGCCATGCCATGTACACACTAGGCATCCTTTAGGCACACCTCATGCACCTCATGCTGCACTCCCTTGCATCAGCACATGCATAGCACATGCACACACATGCATAGTCACTTAAATTAATGCATTGTGTTTATGTTTACATGTTCTATCTATTATAACAAGTTGTTTTGTTTTGTTTGCTCTGTTTTGAGAAGGTTATACTCTGTTCTAAGCAGTTTTACTCTGTTTGGAACTAACTTGAATCTAATCAAGTTTTGTGTTCTGTTTCTGTGTTTTTGCACTTGTTTTTTTTTTCGTTGTGAATCTGTTTCTGCAGATGTCTCGCCATTCCTCTTGAGGTAAAGAATCTGTGATTGATCTTATATCATCACCAATTTCAAAAAGAACACGGCATTCGTCTGAAGTCTTCAACAATGAGAGATTCAAGATTCCACTGGACTTTCAAACTTTCTCGAGCACTTTTCAAGACGCTCCCACTGTGGTGGAGTGGATTTTCTGTTTTGACACCTTGGGATCCACCTTTATCCCTAGGAGTTTTGCAAACAAAGATTGGGCTGATCTATTCGAAAACTTCAAGGATCCAATTGATGAATTGGTTAAGGAGTTTTACTCAAATGCTAGATTCACTGGAGTAGACTAAGTATAAAACTGAGGTTCTTGTTGCCTATTCTAAAATTCATGGTTCCTAATTCTTTCATCCAAAGATCTTGTGTTGGCCTCAGTGCTCGCCATTCAATTGCTCTTCAAAATCATCAAAGACAGGCTTGAAATCCATTACTATGAATTTCAAACAAAAGTCAGATTGGACGAATAAAGTTCTCAATCGACTTCTAGATCGGGAGAATATAGTTCTTGATTACCTCATTTCAGATCGAGCAAATACAATTCCTAGTTACCTTATCTAGATTGGGTGTATAGAGTTCTCCATCATTCTAAGTTAGATTGGGTGAATAAAGTTCTCAATTGACTTCTAGATTGGGCAAATACAGTCCTCGGTTACCTCATTTCAGATCAGGTGAATACAGTTTCTGTTCACCTTATTCCAAATTGGGCGTATAAAGTTCTCAATCATTCCAAGTCAGATTGGGTGAATAAAGTTCTTAATTGACTTCTAGATCGAGCGAATATAGTCCTCGATTACCTCATTTCAGATCGGGTGAATACAATTTCTGTTCACCTTATTCCAGATTGGGCGTATAAAGTTCTCAATCATTCCAAGTCAAATTGGACAAATAAAGTTCTCAGCTGACTTCCAGATCGGGTGAATATAGTCCTCAATTACCTCATTTTAGAGTGGGGGAATACAGTTTCTAGTCACCTTATTCCAGATCGGGCATATGAAGTTATCAATCTTTCAAAGTTAGATTGGGCAAATAAAGTTCTCAATCGACTTCCAAATTGGGTGAATATAGTTCTCGGTTACCTCATTTTAGATTTGGTGAATACAGTTCCAGGTTACATAATCCAAATTGGACGTATAAAGTTCTCAATCATTCCAAGTCAGATTGGGCAAATAAAGTTCTTAGTAGACTCCCAGATCGAACGAATATAGTTCTTAATTACCTCACTTCAGATTGGGCGAATATAGTTCTAGGTTACATAATCCAAATTGATTGTCTAAAGTTCTCAATCATTCCAATTCAGATTGGGCGAATAAAGTTCTCAGTCGACTTTCAAATCGGGCGAATATAGTTCTCAGTTACCTCATTTCAGATCGGGCAAATATAGTTATAGGTTACATAATCCAGATTTGGCGTATAAACTTCTTAATCATTCCAAGTCAGATTGGGTGAATAAAGTTCTCAGTTGACTTCTAGATTGGGTGAATACAGTTCTCACTTACCGTATTTTAGATCGAGCAAATATAATTCTTAGTTACCTCATTTCAGATCGGCTAATACAATTCTCGATTACCTCAACGGCATTCAAGATTCTATCCAAGTTCATCAATTATCAAGTAGATTAGATGTACATATTTCTCATTTTTTGTAAAGCAATAAAATACTAGTTCTATGTCCCAAGATTCTAAGTTCTAGGGCTAGGAAATCTTTGAAAAATCAACCTTGATTAAATCATGGTTGCTAAAATCATTGTCCTTGTTTTACATTGACATTCACTTTTCAAGCTCTGTCAATGAAGGGCATTCTGTAGACACTCGATTTTGCACCCCTAATTTAATTTTGGAAGATGACTAAAATGACCATTTCTACCCAAAAAATCATAGTTGCATTTCATGCATTAAATCATTAATCACATATCATAAAGATGATATTGAGATTATAGCGGTCGTGACAATATGCCCGATTCCCAAATCGGACCGTTGGATTGAAAAATATTGAAAGATCAAGTTTTCATGATTTGTGTGCATTGGATGTGGGTGAAGTTAATCATGTGTGATTAAATGAAATTAATTCTGATTGGTTAAACAATTAAAATTAATTGAATAATTTATGTGATTGGCTATTGGATTTTATTAGAAATAAGCTTAGTTGCATAGGAATAAAATGGATAATCAGATAACAAGAGAATTGTTGATAATTAAGTCTTTTCAGAATATTTATACATCAGATAATTATTATTTTATGGACATGATTATCAAAATAAAAGGGATTTATCTTGGAACACGAGTTAAAAATACGTTCAGGTACAATTCTTGACTCAGAAAACCCCTAAAAAGAGTCCAAATCGAACCAAAAGAGAGGATTGGGCTTGGCACTCTTGGCACATGGCAAGTGCCAATATGTAATTCCCTAGTGCCAATTGGCACAGCTTCGAGGCCTGGCCCAGAAATTATCAGATCGAGCCAAAACACATCTTGTTCATTTTTTTAGGGATAAAAATACGACCTTATTTGTATCTAATCAAATCTCTGCAAAAGAATCCATTATAAAAGTTCCATGTTTTTTTTTTCAAAATTTAAATCAAATCTGCACTTTTTTTTACCTCCATGTTTTTCAAAACTAAAATCAGATCTACACTTTTCTTTCTCTATGTTTTTCTAAACTAAAATCAAATCTGCACTTTTTTTCCTCCATGTTTTTCCAAACTAAAACCAGATCTGCATTTTTCTCCATGATTTTCAAAAATAAAATCTGATTTGTATTTTGTTTATAAAATCTTATCTGTATTTTGTTTATAAAATCTAATTTGTATTTTGCTTATAAAATCTAATGCGAATATTTTTTTATAAAATCTTATCTGAATTTTGTTCACAAAAACCTAATCTATATTTTTTTAAAGAAGTATAAAACCAGATCTGTATTTTTCATAAGAAAACTTTATACTTTCATAAAATATATATATATATTTATATATATATATATGTTTTCCCCCACATTTAAAAATCCTAACCTGATTTGAATTTTTATTAAAAACCATTCTTTTTCTTTGGTGGAAACTCAAACCTAAATTTTTCACCAAGTATTCTCATCATACTTTTTTTTATACAAAATAAAGTTGCAAATCCTAGGTTCTTAAATAGTGTTTTAACCCTAGCTCTAGGATTTGACATGGAATTTGTTGTACAACATTTGACATTTTGAATATGGGTACTTAATGGTCATTTAAAGTCTAGAAGACTAGACTCTGTCTAGGCAGGGTGGGTGCCTAACACCTTCCCATCCTATAACCTAGCCCCCAAACCTTAGAATTTCAGGTTGGTAGATTTAGTGTCTTATTTTATTTGGGTAGATTGTAACTAGCAAACAAAACTTTGTATTTTCCTTTGTTTTATAGATTGTATCTAGGAATCAAAGCAATGTAAAATTCTTTCTAACAAGATGTAATTTTTTCCAATCAATAAGAATGCATACTATTGAAGATATATTATAGTCTGTAAATTTTTCTTATTTTACTTATAAAATAAGTGGTGACTCCATATGATCTTGAAAAGGGAAGGTGCTGATACCTAAACCCTTTTCTGTGAGCACCCAAGTTTCCCGGTCTCTCACACATGTTTTCCAGATCCATTAGAAACTTGTTTAGTCAATTCATGTGATTTTAATTTTGATGAGAATTCCAAAATTCCATACATTCATTGTCTTTTGTAATCTACACAGGAATTGGAAGCAAGCAACTGGAAATTGAAATATGTGGAGTTGCCACCTCGTGAGACTTTTCCTGTGGTAATATCTTCTAAACATGACTCTTTGCAAGAAGGTAAGTTACTAAATGTTTTGAGAAAACGTAAGAGTGCCACAAAATGGAACATAGTTGACATTAAAGGAATTAGCCTATTGGTTTGTACTCACAGGATTTATTTAGAGGACACTGGCATATCGTCTAGGGAGACTAAACAAATTTTGGAACAGAAATTTAACCCAAATCATAAAGATTTGTCTTTGAAATTGAATGATGAACTTTGGGCATACCGCACTGCCTAAAAAAATATTCTTAGTATGTCTCCCTATAGACCTGTTTATGGTAAAGCTTGTCACTTGCCTCTGGAATTGGAACATAAATCGTATTGGACAATAAAGATGTTTAACTTTAACTTAGACAAGGATAGTTCATTGAGAAAATTACAATTGAATGAGTTGGAAGAAATTCAACGTGATGCATATGGGAACTCTAGGATTTATAAAGAAAGAATGAAGATTTTTCACGATAAACAAATTTTAAGGAAATCTTTTGTACCATCTCAAAAAGTTCTTTGTATAATTCTAGGTTACATTTGTTCCTCGGAAATTTGAGATCTAGATAGATTGGACCTTTCATTGTTAAAAATGCTTTCCTCCATGGTGCCATTGAAATTGAAAACCCTAAGAATGTTAACATATTTAAGGTAAATGGACAACGTCTTAAGCCATTTTTTGAGAATTTTCACAAGAGGAGGAATCCATTAATTTGAAGGATCCCATTTATCAAGACTTGCCAAGCAATTAGCATTAGTGTTTGTGTCGTAGTTTAGATTATGTGTTTTTTTTTTTTCTTTTTTTCTTTTTTTCTTTCTATTATTTTTGTTGTATTGTTTTCTAACCACTTTTGCAGGTGTTAAAGTTTTTTTTTTTTTTGTCACTCATTTATGTTCATCTCTTCAAGGTACTCTCCATGATCTCTACTCTTAATTCTTTTTCCTTGTTAACATTGAGGACAATGTAAGTTTTAGTTTGGGGGGAGGTACTTGAGATGATTTGCATTTGGTTTTATTTTATGTTAATTTTTTTTTTTTTTTTTTAGTGATTTTTGTTTTTGTTTTTAGTCCAATTTAAAAAAAAAAAAAATTGTTGCTTTAGCAAGAGTTTTAAGTAGAAGTTCTTTATGCTACTTCTATCTAAATAATTCTACTGTTTTTCATACTCAACAATTATGCACATGCACTATAGCCACATGACCAAAACATGACCAAAACTAAGTCTCATTAGTTTAGAATGGTCTACATTGAAGCCCAAGACAAAAAACTCAAGTTTGGGATAAAAACAAATGAGTTACAAGCTGTTTGGTTCGATTGATACTCGATTGATGTTAGTGATTTTCGATTGATCAAAAATCGCATATCAGCAAAATCAGTAAACGTAAAAAGGCCATAACTTATTCGTTTGAAGCCCAAACCATGAGCCTTTTTTTCCAGTATTTAAAGGACATTATAACTAACCCTAGGTGGGGTTTTTGAGAGTTTTTTAGAGAGATTAGAGTGCATCTTGTGCCTCTTTTGTAGATCTAGGGTTTTGCACTCAAAAGCTCTCTTATGTCTTCTACTGGTGTTATTACTTGAAGAATCTCAAGATCCGGCGTTGTAGAAGTTGCTGCCTTCTCTAGTCATCAAAGGTGTTGATGATTTAAACCTTCAAGGGTGGTCTTGGAGTCACAAACAGGAGATTTTGTGTTGCTAAACCTTTGAGTGGGATCTCAAAGTCACAAATGTGGGTGTTTGTGTTTTGCAAAGGCCAAAGAAAGAAGGAGTCCGTGGTCTCGGAGCTTGCACGTGGTCGTGTCAGTAAGTTTCTACTGGTGGGTAGCAATAGGATGTTAGTGGTCTAAGTCCTATTGTAAAACTTCGATTCTTTCTAGTGGATTTGCTTTTTACCTTGAGGATAGTTAGGTTAAATTCTCCTCAGGTTTTTTACCGATTTGGTTTTCCTGGGTTATCATATCGTTGTGTTTTTTATTTTCCGCTGCTATATATTGATATGATATGATATGCATGAAATATATACAATAAAGTACTCACATATCTACATATTTAGCCTTACTTTTATGTTATTTTATGACTGATTATATAATATCTTTGTGTTATAGGTAACAAGGACTTTACATGCAAAGTGGGGCTAGGCCAATTGAATCAAGCCAACTTACATCCATCCAGGCATGAATTCAAGAAAAGACCAAACCAATTAAATTTAAGTCCAATTGGAGCAAGGAATCAAAGGAAATTTGCACCAAATCCAAGTCCAATTCGGATTAGGATTCCAGACTGCACATTAGTTAGTATTTTTGGCATAACTTTCGGCTCAAATGTCCAATTAAGATGATTCAAGTTGGGCTGGAACGTTAACTTAAAGATATACAACTTTGTAGTTTACCAAAAGTCCAAATTCTGACGTTAAATGGGCCAAAACCATCGGTTAATTGAAGCCTAAAAATCTGGGATTTTCTCCAAACGGGAATTCAACTTGTAATAGGATTCCTTGACCTATTTAAAGGCTATTTAGGGCAAAATTCATGGGGGCTAAGGCTAGTGCTAGGGCTGAGGACTGTACATAGAGAGTGCAACTACTTCTTTGGTTTTCTTCCGTGACAGTTAGGTTCATTTTATTTGTCTAGTTTAATGTTTAGTATTTTATTTTTGTGTTTTAGTTCAATTACTATGAGTAGCTAAATTTATAATTAGGGTTGAGGATGAAACCTTGTTAAGGATTATTAGTAATATTTATGTGATTTTATTTTTCCCGCAATAATTGTTCTTGCTTCATATCAATTGACTAAGAGGGGATTCTAGATATGAGTTCAATCATGTTTTTCTCATGATTTAGGATTTGTCTTAATTAATTGAATGCTTGGTTTATTAATTCTTGATTATAAAATTGGATATCGCTTGTGATTTGTTTAGCTACGGATACAATTGATGATTTGATTTTATACTTAAGAAGTGAAGAAGAACATGCTTTTGATTTTTAAAATAAGGATTTTAATGATGATATTTTCCATGATAGCAAGATTGATTTCTAGATTATCATGCAGTGGTTGGGAAAAATTAATGATCATAAATATATGCTGATATGATTTAAAAGGCGGATTCCAAAACCTTAATTCCTTTCTCTTGATTGTTTACATCTTTTTATTGCTTTATATCTTTTGCTTGTTTAACTATTTGCTTAGTTTTATTATTTGTTTAGTATATTTAATTGCAAACAACCAATTTTTATTAAACTAGATTAGGATTAATTTGGTTAAGGTTTAATTAATTTTTCTACATTCATACAAGTCCCTGTGGGTTTGACCTCATTCTTATCCAACTATACTTCGGTACGGTTTGTACACTTGCGAGTACTTTAAAATTTCACAACATGATATATTTGTGTTAACCTAGATTTATTAATTTGGCTAAGTAATCACTTGGCTAATTACCTAAGTTAATCTGATTGTGGTTTTAAGGGGTCTAAAAACTTTCAAGTGGTATCAGAGCGAGTTGCTCTTTTGTTTTAGATCTTTTGATCTAAGAGCTGATCCTTGACTCCTGTTGTCATGGATAATTTGATGTGTCCTTCTGATCATGTTTCTGCTTATGCTTCTATTGATTTTATTGATGCCTGTGAAACTCTTCGTAAGGAATTATTGAAATCTATGAAAATTGCTAAGAAATTCAAGGAAGAGTTAAAATTGGCTAATCTTGAAAAAGAGGAATTGGTTGTTAGATTAGATGAATCTAATAAAAAGAATGAATTTTTGAGAAATCAAATTTCCTCTCAAGATGAGAAGATGAAAAGCTTGGAACAAGAGTTAGTTGAATCTAAAGCTAAAATTGAAAGTTTGACTAGTACTAAGCCTATTGTTGATAACAGAAGTGTTTATGTTTCTCTTAAGCGTAAAACTGAGAAAGTTTATATCCCTCCTTTCAAGATAAATGATAAAGAAAAGGCTTATTTTGCTAGGTTAGACAAAGGTAAAAGTTATGATGGAGACGCTAAAGTTTCTAAACCTAAGTCTAAACCTACTGTTAGAGAGCATAATAAATCTGTTTTTATGCCTACTTGTCACCTTTGTGGTGTTGTTGGTCATATTAGACCAAATTGTTCTTTGTTGAGGCAAAAACCAAAATCTAAGACTAGATTTGTTGTTAGGAATATTGATGTTCCTAAATTTGTTCCTGTTTGCCACTTTTGTGGTGTCTCCGGTCACATTCATCCTAATTGTCATAAACTGAAATTCAAGCATTCTGTGTTTCAGTCTAGGATATGTGATGATATTTCTCCTGCCATAAGTCCATATAAATTGTTTCATATTTTTTTGAAAAATTTGAGCTTGTTGGCTTGTGAAAGGAATTTGCAGGATTTCAGTCTCTCTCAAAAGATTGGTGTAATCCCTCAAATACACTCTGCTTCTCATGGATTTTCACCTACAAAGCCGAAGACTCGTACTATATGGGTGAGGAAAGATTTGCTAAGGTGAGTGTTGTTTACTTGTCCTTGATTTAATTCTTTCAATTGTTTGTGGACATGTTTTGTTTCTGTTTTTGGTTGTTGTTTTTTAGGTTGTTTTTTATTAAAAAAAATCCAAAAAAATTGAAAATTTTCAAAAAGACAAAAATATTTTATTTTGTGTCTTATTTTATTTTTCTTGAGGATTACATAAGTTATAATATCTCTCTCTTGATTTAGAACATGCTTGATATTGTGGAGAAACTTGAATAGTATGTGTTATAAGTGCTAAGCTATTTTTGATTTTGTATGAGTATGTACTAGTTTGTACATGTACTCAAGGATTAATTAAGAAATTGATATTTCTTGTTTGTGTACCCTTTATAGCTTAGTTAAGCACTATCATGCATTGCATTTGCATTATTCATTTAGCATAATGTGTGCTTTTTGTTTTCAGTCATAATTTTTTTTACCAAAAAGTTTTTATGTTTTGTATTTCACATCTTGGATTTATAATCAAGGATTGGCCACATTATCTTTACATAACATGTTTATGTACCTTGTTTAGCTTAGATGAGCTTCTTTTATTGCACTTTATTAGTTTGAGCTTTGTAGTGCATGTTATGTGGGAGATGCTTATAGTTTTTGATCACTTTTTCTAGATCTTGAAGTCACATGTTTTTGACTGTCGGACTTAAACCTTTTGAGAAAGGCATAAATAACCATCTCACCACTATTTACTAGCCAATCATGAACACCTTAGTGCATACCGTAAGATTTTGTGCTCGAGAAAGTGTAGCACATGCACAGAAAGAACATAAGGTGTAGCCTCAATTTAAATGTTAAAATTGATGTGTACATTATTGGACTTAATGTTAAATCAATCAAATAAAATTGGTGTATACATTATTCTGGCTATTTTAATAAGTTTCTAATCAAATAAAATTGGTGTGTACATTATGAGGCAAATCAAGAAACTTACATGATTGCAAGCTTGTTTTCTAGGAGATGTGGGAGTTATATGATGTAACTCTTTTGGTGATAGTATCTTTCAAATTTATGTGATGAATTTTGTAGAAATTGTGCTTGATTTCTATTTACATATCACCTCACATGTATCTCAAGCTTTTACTAGTTACACATACTACAAAAGTTACTATTTGCTAAACTTGGTACATTATATTGTGTGTGATCTTGTTGTGGTCATCCAAGATTAAAATTTCCTTGATTTTGATGCAAAATGTGCTTAATGTTTGAGTTTTTGAGGACAAATTGATTGAAAATCTTGTTTTTGGAAGATCTGGGTTAAATTCAAGGGTTTATGAAAAAAATTTCATCTCATACTCATACATTTTATTCGTAAAACATTGTGCTTTGAGGAGTTTCTGCATTAAAATGCTCTGTTTTTTCAAAAAATTGATTTTTCCAAATTTTCAATCGATCGAATCTGTTGCTCGACTGATCAAAATTGCGATAAAAATTTCTGATTTGAATCTGCCTGACTCGATTAGCATTCGATTGATGCCTGATCAATCGAAATTGAAAATTTTCAGTTTTTAAGTATTTGACCAAATTTTTTGATGCATCATTTATGTTTAGGATTCACATGCATTGCATTGATTTTTTGTATCCATATTGCAGTTTTGCAGTAATATCTCTTATTGTTTTCACACATAACATGCATAGACTTTGCTAAATTGGATACTCAACTTGATTTAAAAATTGATTGATTAATTTTTGAGTTATGTACTTTTTAGTATATGCTATTTTTATGTGTGAATTGTAGAAAATATTTTTCTTAAGAGATATGATGAATAATCAATGTGCAAATATTTTCTCTACTCATGTAACTGTTTATAGGTCACATCATGTCAAGTTTGCATATATTGAAAGAGAGAATATTTTTCTTCAAGTGAATCCTCATTTTTTTTTAGTTTGGTTTGTGTCTTTTTATTTATCCCCACCTCCTAAATTTTCCTCTAAACTATTTTTCCCAAAACTTGTTTCGTTTTTCCTATTTTTATAGGGGGAGAAGCTTGTCTTTAATCTTTGCTCTTCATAGGGGGAGTTATTGCTCTTCATAGGGGGAGTTGCCTCTATTTTTTATAGAGTTGAACTATTTTTTGTTCCCTTGGTTCTCTTTTTTCTCTCATGTTTACCGTCACTCTACTCTTTGTTTGAGTTGTCTTTGTCAATATGACAAAAAGGGGGAGAAATAAATGAAATGTGGGAATCTTGTTTATTTTATTTAGGGAGAGTTGAATTTGATTTTGAAAGCGGGAGAATATAAAAACTTTTTGATGTATCTAACTTAGGGGGAGAGTTAGAATTTATTTTTTTTTTTTATTTTGTTTCATGTTATTGTTTATATGTCTTTCTATCCACACATGCGATGATGTGTTTGTTGAGTGTTTCTGAAAGTTCAAAAACGTGTATAAACACCTTTGAACGTTTAGACCCCCAAATTACAACTTAACAAATTCAAGCAATATGTCAAACAACTAGTGTGCGGAAACTTAACATATGCTATAATATGAAATTGGTTAAAAACTATCTAAGCCAAAACAAAATACAATCCACAGCAGATAATAAAAAGGCAAAGATAAAGAGGAAGGAAGATGCAAACACAAAGACAACACGCGATGTGTTATCGAAGAGGAAACCGAAGCCCTCGGCGTAAAACCTCTCCGCCGCCCTCCAAGCGGTCAATAATCCACTAGAAAATGTAGTTGGGATACATGAACAGCAATAGACCCTCCAAGCCTAATCTAACCGATGTACCTAAGCCCTCCAAACTTCTTGCTCCAACGAGGTTGCGCCGAACCTTTTTCTTTTCTAGCTTACCGGATTCCGCTACTTGACCATAGCATCCGCCATCCTTGGCATCTTCCAATGCATCCCAAAGCTCCAAAAATACTCAACACTCTAAATGGGTGTGGGTAGTGTTTGGATAGAAATCTCCTCTCAATAGGTATGACAATGAGAGAGGGAATGAGAAGAGACTACAAAGATTTCTCTCTAAGAATGAGTAGCTCTCTAAATGGGTGGGTGTTTTGAAGAAACCTCTCTTAGGGTTTTTCTTTCTGAATGGCCACTCATATTTTGTGGGAATGAGGGGTATTTATACTGGTGTGAGAATAGAATGCGAAGAGTCAGTTTTTCCAAAAACAGGGCTGGTTGGCAACTTGACCTCGCGACTTAACTGAGTCGCGAGTTTAAGTCGCGAGCTAGCTAAATGGCCAGTCTGGATTTTTGTCCTGTAGTACTCCAGCTGGCATGACTGTTCAGCTCCCCTGCATGCTCTGCACGTGTGCAACTTTTGGCGGCTTGCAAGCCACGAGCCACCCGCGAGTCCTAGTCGCAAGTCTTTGCTTCACTGCACTGTCTTGAGCATTTCTTCACACTCTCTCACACACTACCCTTACATAATTCCCACCTAAATACAAGGTCTCTAAGTGCTGTATTACAAGCAAATTTGTCATGGAATAAAGCCAACACATGGTTGATTAAATTCAACCTTACAATCTCCCCCTTTGGCTATTCCGTGACAAAACATTCTAAAACAAACTCTAGACTTAAACATGAGTTTGGGAACAATGGCAAAACTCACTCACACCTAAATCTAGAAATTGTGCAGCTCTTGAATCATATAAACATGAATCTCCTGAAACACAACAATACACCATGATCATTGTATGCAAAAAAGCATGAAATACATATGAAGCAAGTAATATGTGATCGAGCAAAGATGGAGTTAAGAAACAAACCATAGCTTGATCAAACAAGCGATCACTACAAGGTAGTGATCACAATGCTCATTCACACTTGGAATGAACACTTGAACATACAAGCTAACAAGAATATTGCAAGTTACCTGTATGCCCAACATTCAACCAATGCATAATACACTAAGTATATGCATCTAGGAACAATCCTACAAGGGCACAAGAGTGACAGTACATAGATCAGAATGCAAGACATTTAGATATAAGTACTGATTTCAACATAGCATAAAGGCTGCATTAAGCAAGGTACATACCATAAAGCCTACAAACAATGATATCAAACCCTAAAAGCTTACAAAAGCAACATGGGTACAAAGCACATTATATTGAATAAAAACTTAAACAATATAAACTAAAAGTGCTTAAAGTTTCTCCCCTTCAAAATGATGAGAAGCTGTGATGCACTAGGAACATATATACTTGTAACCTGAAACACTTGCACAAAACACATTAGACCCTCAAGGTAAAGCAAGTAATAAAAGGACAAGTATAATGTAACAAATAAATTACGATCAAGTAAACATGATGTAAAACATGTGAGCAACTTGATCATACACCAAAACAGTCATATAGAAATGACTACAATGATCACATATCAAAGCAAATGATCATCCGAACATGCAATCAAAGAAGCACAATAGCATAGAGATATATGCATGTCCAAAACACAAACATGATGCAATGAGAACAACAAAGTATAACTCAAAGCACCATAAAGCCAACAAGAAAACAAACAGAACAAAGTTTTCTAATTAACACAATGTCTTCTCTCCCTTGGAATATGCATCTCTTCTATGGAAAATCTCTCCCCCTACAAATGTGCACGAGAAATAGAATTTCTCCCCCTAAGGATGTACACAAGAGTCATATAGAAATGACAAAACACTCCGGTATACTCTCTAGAGTATACTCTCCCCCTTTTTGTCAGGAATAGACAAAGGGTCAAGAAGAAACGAGGGCAAGAGATGAAGGAATGAACAATGCTAATGATGCATGAGGGGTGCGAGATGAATGAGAAAATGAAGCTCAAACCTAAGACACTGTAAAATGTTACAGAGCATAAGGTAGACATGACATGCTAGGATGAATAAGCAAGGTCTAGACCAAAGCATGACAAGGGTAGCAAAGGTGTGTGCAAGAGGTGGCAGTGTGCAATGCATGACCAATGCATGAAAAATGCACATGTGGGGCAAGGTGTGTTAAATACATAACCAATGAACCAAACATGTTCCTAATGAAGAAACATGAGAAACCCCAAAGTTTGGTACTCATCAGAGTCCAAACAAGCGAGAAAATGTCTAAGAGGCATTTTATCAAACACCTAGCATGCACACTATGAACAATAATGTGAAACAATGCATGAACATCATGAAAATCACCCTTAATACATGTTCTTTCTGCCACAAGGGGCCAACAACCAATGCAAATCAATAAAAGAAACCAATCCCATGAAGAAATTTGACAAAAATTAAGTTTTCCCAATCCCTATGATAAAAATCCCAACCAAGAGCACAAAACTCTCCAAAACATAATCTAAGGATCAAAATCAATGAAAAGAGTTTATAATTACCTTAGAGATGTTAATGGATTCAAAAACCATTCAAATTGGTTGGGTTTTGATGTAAAAATATTGAAAAAGGGGTTTTAGAGAGGATGGGAGAGGTTTAAAACAAGTTTCCCACGAAAAAGCTCTTTAAAAAGCTGATTCTGGGCGTCTCGCGACTGGCGAGTCATGAGCCAAGTCGCGAGTGAGCCTCGAAACCTCTCTGTATGAACTCGCAGCTTAAACTCGCACCTTGTAAGCCGCCAAACCGAGTAGCCAAAACTGGCAGCTTGCTGGCAGCTCACGCAAGTAGCCAAAGTGAGTGGCCAAAAATTCTGACACTTGTTTTTCAAAAACAGAACATGTTTAAACATTGAAAAACAAAGTAAGCACTAAACATAAACACAAAAAGTGATAAAAATCACTTCCAAAAACATATAAAATGATCAAAAATATTTTTGGATTAATCCATATAAGATTGAGCACACGCATATCACATTTAGACAAGTACAATCTAACAAATGAATAAGACATTCATTGAACATTAGACAAGTGTGTTGTGTGTGTATCAAATGTGGAATAGTCCTTAGTCTAGAGTGAAACTTCAATGATCAATTCAATCAAGTCATACACAATTAGTACTAAGTCAAGTGGTCTATCTCAATTATAGAAATGAACATATATGACCTCCCACAAGAAAATGATTACATAAGATTAAAGCTTTTCATTTGGCTTCTTACAATTCATATTATTTTATCATTTTGAATTAATACAACTCATTTTGAGCAAAACATATCATTTTTGAGATTGACGCCTAAAATTTTTGATATTTCAATTTGATGAACAAGCCTTTGGCTTTTTGGGCATCATACATTTTCATATAAGTCGCTTTCTCTTTTTCCTAGTCGAATACTAGTATGTGCGACGGTTTTTGTAGCTCATTATCTCTTTTCATTTTGAAATTTACATTTATTGAGCTCTTTAAGTAATAAAAATAAAAGAGTGGGAAGAGATATAAGCACAAGTCTACGCATGTATCAAAACCAACATAACTATTGACTAATCATTTATGACAAGCTTGAAGATCGATTTACAACAATCACACAAAGATGTCAAAAATTTTCCCACAAAGATATAAGTGCAAAACTAACAAGCTAAGCTCGTAAATGCACAAAGCCATTTGTACAAAGGTACAAGGCCAAACTCACATGTGATATGTGCTCAAACATATACGATCAAACTTTTTGAATTTTTCACTTTTTATGTGGTTTTGGGTTTTTTACTCACACAAAACTGAAATATAAAAGTAAGATAAAAAACAAAACAATGCATATAAATAAATGCAAGATGCACAAAATGCATGAAGATATGACATTTAATGCATGAAGGGTCCTACAAAGATCGAAAGAATAAGATCAAGGACCAAAAGAACAAAAGCTCAACCATAGGAACCCTTCCTCATCCAAACGGAATGATTGTTTGGAATGAGTGTCTCATAGGAAGTAAGACGAGGGTTAGAAGAATGAGAACCGGAGATGCACATAGACAAGAAGGTAAGAGCATTAACCACTTTCTTCAACAACTTACCCTTTTCCATCCAATCCGGTTTAGCTTTCAAAGCACAATTTTCAAAAAGCTCAAGTTTCTCTTTTCTTTTGATTCTCTTAAGAGCTTGAAACTTAGAGCAATGAGGTCTTAGATGACCAAGGGCACCACAATGGTGACAAACAATGTGTTTAGGTCCACTAGGTTTTTTGGGAAGGGAACTAGCAACATGGTTTTGTTCTCCCTTCAACTTATGACATTGAGGTCTTATATGACCAATCACACCGCAATAGTGGCAAGTTGGAACAAACTTAGATCCATTCAAAACCTTAGGTTGAGACCTAAACAAAGGCTTTGACTTAACAGCCTTGCTCTCCACCTTTTGATTTCTTTTATGTGGAGGAATGTACACCGATTTGTCCTTTAAGGTAGAACACACACTAGGCACAAAATTGGGTACCACAACATGATTGCAACAAATATTTTCATTTTTTTTAACAATAGGTTCAGCAATCAAACACTTGGCATGCATCTTAAGAGATTCATTTTCACATTTAAGATCATCAACAAGTTTGTTAGACAAAACAAGTTTAGCATCCAAGTCCATATTCAAACATTCAAACTCTTTCAGCTTTTCAAGAGAAATTTTAGCAAGTTTTTTATATTTCTCAACCAATTTGTTGGATTTATTGAGCTTAGCAATCAAATCATCCTTTTCACAAAATAACTTGCTCAAATTCTTTTGAAACTTCTTAGCATTTTTCTTCAAGAGTTTGTCATCAACACCCATAGATTCAAATAACATGTCATCACACTTATGAGGATTAACACTCATAGAGGCATTTTCACAAACACGTGGCATGTTACATTCATCACCAACCAAATCATACAAAGAGGCATACAAAGCACAATCCATGGCAAATAAACACAAGGGGTCAAGGATCACACTTAGGTATTTAAACCACAACAAGTGTACCCGCTCTGATACCAATTGAAAGTTCAAAAACGTGTATAAACACCTTTGAACGTTTAGACCCCCAAATTACAACTTAACTAATTCAAGCAATATGTCAAACAACTAGTGTGCGGAAACTTAACATATGCTATAATATGAAATTGGTTAAAAACTATCTAAGCCAAAACAAAATAAAATCCACAGCAGATAATAAAAAGGCAAAGATAAAGAGGAAGGAAGATGCAAACACAAAGACAACACGTGATGTGTTATCAAAGAGGAAACCGAAGCTCTCGGCGTAAAACCTCTCCGCCGCCCTCCAAGCGGTCAATAATCCACTAGAAAATGTAGTTGGGATACATGAACAGCAATAGACCCTCCAAGCCTAATCTACCCGATGTACCTAAGCCTTCCAAGCTTTTTGCTCCAACGAGATTGCGCCGAACCTTTTTCTTTTCTAGCTTACCGAATTCCGCTACTTGACCATAGCATCCGCCATCCTTGGCATCTTCCAATGCTTCCCAAAGCTCCAAAAATACTCAACACTCTAAATGGGTGTGGGTAGTGTTTGGATAGAAATCTCCTTTCAATAGGTATGACAATGAGAGAGGGAATGAGAAGAAACTACAAAGATTTCTCTCTAAGAATGAGTAGCTCTCTCTAAATAGGTGGGTGTTTTGAAGAAACCTCTCTTAGGGTTTTTCTTTCTGAATGGCCACTCATATTTTGTGGGAATGAAGGGTATTTATACTGGTGTGAGAATAGAATGCGAAGAGTCAGTTTTTCCAAAAATAGGGCTGGCTGGCAACTTGACCTCGCGACTTAACTGAGTCGCGAGTTCAAGTCGCGAGCTAGCTAAATGGCCAGTCTGGATTTTTGTCCAGTAGTACTCCAGCTGGCATGACTGTTCAGCTCCCCTGCATGCTCTGCACGTGTGCAACTTTTGGCGGCTTGCAAGCCGCGAGCCACCCGCGAGTCCTAGCCGCGAGTCTATGCTTCACTGCACTGTCTTGAGCATTTCTTCACACTCTCTTACACACTACCCTTACATAATTCCCATCTAAATACAAGGTTTCTAAGTGCTGTATTACAAGCAAATTTGTCATGGAATAAAGCCAACACATGGTTGATTAAATTCAACCTTACAGTTTCAAGAAAGACAGGTACATTCTGATCAAGACCTTCTACCTCTTCTTGCAACTTCTAGGTTAGGAGTCTTAGATTGGGATTTGTGATGTATTTTGGCATTTTATTATATATGGGCATTATGTTGTATGTGTGTTTTGTCACGGATTGCCAAAGGAGGAGATTGTTCAGTTTTGAGTTTGTAATGTTGGCAAACCATGACAAAACATGACAAAAACTTAAGTCTCATTAGTTTAGAATGGTCTACATTGAAGCCCAAGACAAAAAACTCAAGTTCGGGATAAAAACAAATGAATTACAAGCTGTTTGGTTTGATTGATACTCAATTGATGCTAGTGATTTTCGATTGATTGAAAATCGCATATCAGCAAAATCAGCAAACGTAAAAAGGCCATAACTTATCCATTTGAAGCTCAAATCGCAAGCCGTTTTTTCCAGTATTTAAAGGAAATTATAAGCTAACCCTAGGTGGGGTTTTTGAGAGTTTTTTAGAGAGATTAGAGTGCATCTTGTTCCTCTTTTGTAGATCTAGGGTTTTGTACCCAAAAGCTCTCTTATGTCTTCTACTGGTGTTATTACTTGAAGAATCTCAAGATCCAGTGTTGTAGAAGTTGCTACCTTCTCTAGTCATCAAAGGTGTTGATGATCTAAACCTTCAAGGGTGGTCTTGGAGTCACAAACAGGAGAGTTTGTGTTACTAAACCTTTGAGTGGGATCTCAAAGTCACAAACGTGGGTATTTGTGTTTTGCAAAGTCCAAAGAAAGGAGTCTGTGGTCTCGTTGCTTGCACGTGGTCATGTCAGTAAGTTTCTACTGGTGGGTAGTAATAGGATGTTAGTGGTCTAAGTCCTATTGTAAAACTTCGATTCTTTCTAGTGGATTTGCTTTTTACCTTGAGGATAGCTAGGTTAAATCCTCCCTAAGTTTTTTACCTGTTTGGTTTTCCTGGGTTATCATATCGTTGTGTTTTTTATTTTCCATTGCTATACATTGATATGATATATTTGTGTTAACCTAGATTTATTAATTTCACTAAGTAATCACTTGGCTAATTACCTAGGTTAATCTGATTGTGGTTTTAAGGGGTCTAAAAACTTTCAAAAATAAAGTGTAGAGACTTTAACCAAAGTGAGTTCCAGAGCAATTCATCTTTTTTTAGAGGGTTATTTTCTTTTGATCTCATTTTTCATTTGGAAGCGCATAACTTTGTTGTTTCCTAGTCTCATTATTCTTTGATTTGGTCAAATGCTAAGAATTCATCAATTTTATGCCACACATGAATATGTCAAAGCCATGGATTTTGAAGAACTATCCCAATCCTTAAGAGATGATTTTAGGCCATTTTCGTTTATTTTGAGCCTTTATTATTTTCTTTTTTGATACATTACCGCCGGTCACCCATTTGATTCTAGAGCCTATTATTTTAGCCATTCTTTCTTAAACCCTTTCCTAAAGTGTTCCTAGAATGAATGCAATCAAATTATCATATTGTGGTAAATTGGTGGTGAAATGGTTGGAAGAACAGGAGGACTCACTCAAAAAAAAAAAAAAAAAAAGGAGTCATAAATAGAAAATGAAAAATGTTGAAAAAGAAAAGGAATGTGAAAGAGGAAGAAATAGAGAATGAATTTGTTGATGAAATTTTGAAGAAGAAAGAAAGAAAGAAAGAAAGAGGAAGTGTAATATTCAAGAAATTTGAGAGGATAAATCAAATGTCATATACTCAAAAGAAGTTGTTTCTCTAATTATTCATGGGAACACTTTTTATTTTTACCTATACCCTTTGTTCTTAATTCCTCCTCTTTAACTACATTATGTCCCAATGAAAGTCCTATTTGATCTCAAGGAAGGTATGTTTTGGATCTTGACATGACTAATCAATGTGTGTGGTGTAATATTCTTATTGTTTGGCATCCTTTCACCATTCTTCATCTTATTTATACGTGAGATATTAGTCTTTGTTCTACATTATTCCAGTCACATATGTTTGAGAGTGTTACATCCTTTTTGGAGTTATTTTATTTGTTGAGTGTTAACACCTGTGAGATTTGAGTTAAAGCATATCTTTGGTAGTTGTCGGTGTTTTGACATTTGATTAACTATTTTTACTAAAGTAATAAAATTTTGTTATTTTGTGTCCTTGTTTCGAGTTGCTTAAATTGCTAGGGACTAGCAATGAGCTGGTTGGGGAGTGTGATAATAGCTTAATTTTGCATATTTATATCATTCTTAGAACGAATTATCATACTTATTTTGAGTTAATTCATGCATTTTATATTTGGTTTTGGAATAATGCTAAATAATCAATTTTTTGCTTAATTGAATTTTAATGCATGAATTTTTCTTTTATAGAAGAATAGAATTAAATAAGTGGATTTGTACAAAGAAGAAAGCTAATGGACTTTACTTTTACTAGGGCCATAATGAAAGTCAAAGTAGGCCAACCTAACTAAATTTAAGTCCAATTGGAGCAAGGAATCAAAGGAAATTTGTACCAAATCCAAGTCCAATTAGGATTAGGATTCCAACTTGCGCACTAGTCAGTATTTTAGGCGTAACTTTCAACTCAAATGTCCAATCTAGCTAGAATGTTAACTTAAAGGGCTACAACATTTTAGTTTACCAAAAATCTAATTTTTAAAGTTAAGTGGGCTAAAACCGTCAATTAATTGAAGCCAAAAACCTGGGATTTTCTCCAAACAGGAATTCAACTTGTAATAGGATTTCTTGACCTATTTAAAAGCTCTTTAGGGAAAAATTTAGAGGGGAACTGCTGTAGAACCTAATTTAGGTTTTTATAAAGTTTCTTTATAGTTTTTAGAGTTTTATTTATGTTATGGCTTGCTAGAAGCTTTGCCTACGCAAGAGGTGAAACCCAACTTTTTATTGGTATGTTCTTAACAATTATTTTATGGTTTTAATGTTTATGTTATGTTTTTGATTGATTTACTCTTCTAGAAAAGAGTTTAGTAATGTATAATTCTTTAATTTATTGTAGACTCTGGGCATGTTAAATGCTTAATATTCCTATGAACTAATTCACTAGTTTTGTTTTGCCTAAAATCAATCAATTTCATGAAATTACCTTAGAAAATTAATTCTTGAGTTCTTATTGTTAAATCATCCGACTAAGATCATCCTTCGTATGAATTTTAGTTGAGTTATAAAATAAATATTATTAAGACTACTAATAGATGTGTTGTATATGGATCCCTAAACCTTAGTGCCTTAATATATTGTTATTTCCTCTCATTCAAAATAACCTTAACCAAACTATCAAAATTTCTCTTCAATATAACTTTATTGTTTTAGTTATTTTTGTTGCAACTTAAATAATGCTCCCAATTGCAGGATTATCACAAAGTAATAACTTGGTAAGTCCGAGGTCGAACCCACAGGGAAATGGGAATTGATTAGCAAACCACAAGAGAATGAAACTAAAATAATAAAGTTTAATTGAAGATATTTTGATGGTTTAGTAAAGGTAATTTTTAAATTGATAGAAAATAACAATATATTAAGGCGCTGAGGTTTAGGAATCCACACACAACACATCTATTGGTAGTCTTAACAATATTTATTTTATAACTCAACTAAAATTCACACGAAGGATGATCTTAGTTTTAGGAATCCACACACAACACATCTATTGGTAGTCTTAACAATATTTATTTTATAACTCAACTAAGATTCACACGAAGGATGATCTTAGTTGGATGATTTTACAATAAAAACTCAAGAATTAATTGTCTAAGATAGTTTCATGAAATTGATTGATTTTAGGTATATCAAAACTACTAAATTAGTTCGCCAGGAATAATAAGCATTTAACGTGCTCAAAGTCTACAATAAATTAAAGAATTATACTGAATTAAACACTTTTCTAGATGAGTAAATCAATCCAAAAGCATAAAAACATAATCATTAAAACCTATTAATAATTATTAAGAACATACCAATAAACGGTTGGGTTTCACCCCTTGCCTTAACAAGGCTTCTAGCAAGCCACAACAAAAACAAAACTCTAAAAACTGTAGAGAAACTTTAAGAAAACATAAATTACTTTCTATGGCAATTCCCTTTTGAATTTTTCCCTAAAGAGCCTTTAAATAGGTCAAGGAATCCTATTACAAGTTGCATTCCCGTTTGGAGAAAATACCAGGTTTTTAGGCTTCATTTAACCAACGTTTTTGGCTTATTTAATTTCAGAATTCTGACTTTTGGTAAGAATCCTATTACAAGTTGAATTCCCGTTTGGAGAAAATCTCAGGTTTTTAGGCTTCATTTAACCGACGTTTTTGGCCTATTTAACTTCATAATTCTGACTTTTGGTAAACTAAAAAGTTGCAGCCCCTTAAGTTAACGTTCCAGCCCAATTTAAATCATCTTGATTGAACATCTGAGCCAAATGTAATGCTCAAAATACTAACTGGTGTGCAAGCGGGAATCCTAGTCCGAATTGGACTTGGATTTGGTGCAAATTTCCTTTGATTCCTTACTCCAATTAAACTCAAATTTAATTGGGCTGTCCATCTTTAACTTCATTATGGCTCTTATAAAAGTAAAGTCCATTAGCCTTCTTCTTTTCACAAATCCACTTATTTAATTCCACTATCTTACAAAAGACAAATTCATGCATTAAAATATAATTATGCACAAAATTAATTATTCAACATTATTCCAAAACCAAATATAAAATGCATGAATTAACTCTAAATAAGTATGATAATGCTTTCTAATAATGATATAAATATGCAAAATTAATCTATTATCACACTCCTTAACCAACTCATTGCTAGTTCTTAGCAATTTAAGTGACTCGAAATAAGGACCCAAAAAAAAAAAAAAATTATTACTTTAGTAGAAATAGATCAAAGGTCAAAACACTAACAACTATCTAAGATATTACATATGCCATCAATACTCAGTGTGTGAATCGTTTAGCCAACACAAACACAACCTTAGTCTTAAGATAAAATATGGCTTGAATTTTTATCCAAAGTTATGCGTCAACTCATATCTCATAGGTGTTAACACTTAACAAATAAAATCACTCTGAAAAGGTTGTAACACTCTCAAACATATGTGTAGATACTATATTTTTTCCGCCCTCAATTTGCATGCCGGACCTCGAAAATTTTAAAAATATTATTTTCTCTCCATGGGGCCACGAAAAATATATAGATTGACGTGGCACAACCTGTTTGGGCATCAGAGCACTCAAAGTGTCTTTTTCACTCAAAATGACCAAAATGCCCTTGGTCAACCCTACGTTGACCAAAAGTCAAACAATGTCAAAATCCTCACAAAACAACATTTTTCATGGTTTTACATCAAACCTGAGCTACTCAAAGACTTTTGTCAACTTTGACCGAGTTTGACGAAGTTTGACCCGAGGTTAACTCTCTGCAGGCCTTAGAAACCCTAATTTTGATCTAACCATCAAAACAAGCTAAGACCAATACCATTGTGAAGATTATAAAATTCTCTTTCCAATGACTATTCATAGGTTGAAATTAGTGTCAAAACGGTTGAGATATCGAGAAAGCTGTACAAAGCGCATCAGCACACTTCCTAAGGCCATAACTTTTGATCCAACAGTTGGATTTCCAATTTCTTTAGTTTTCTAAAAATTAGACATCCAGATATTTATAGGGACACTAAGATCAACCCAATCCGAGTTTGGGAAGGCTTTCAAATATGCGTCTGAATCTAGATCAGATAAAGCCAAAACTGCTAATGTCAGTAAGGGTGGCTGGCAGCCACTATAAGGCCACCGGAAATAAGTGGCAGCCTTACAATGGCTGCCGGAAGGCGAAGAGTTAGTTTTGGCTTATAAATACACCCAAACCCCTCATTTTGCAAAAAGAAAGAAGATTTTGGGCAGCTGGAGCATTTTCTGGGCATTTTTCTCTCTCTTTTCTCTATATTTCTCTTCCAAACACATCAAAACACCTTTGGTTCTTCTCCTTAATCTTTCTCATCTTGGTTCCATACCTTGGATTTGAGGTTTAGGGGTGTAGATGTAGCTTTTTAGCTAAAATCCACACCCCTTTCATTACAAAGCTTCATCAAGCTTTTTTCTAGCTTTTCTTGCTTAAATAACATGTTTTATTGCTTTCCTAGCATGTCCATTAGCTTTTTACCATGATTTTTTTCTTTGAAATTGTTGGCCTAGCCATCTTGGGCTAGGATATGTCTAATTACCATGCTTATGTTTAGATCTACTTGTTTCTATGCTTGCTTCCATGCCTATGTTTAGATCTACATGTTTCCATGCTTGTTTCCATGTTTATGCATAGATCTATGCTTTTATGTGCTCTTTGTCATTCCTATACTTAGATCTATGATTTTATGTGCCCTATGTCATGCCTAAGCTTAGGTCTATGCTTTTATGTGCTCTTTGTCATGCTTATGCTTGGATCTATGTCTTTTTAGGCCCCATGTCTTGCCTATGTTTGGATCTACATGTTTGGTTGCTATGCCATGTGCTATTGTAGCCCTTTTGTCCTTAATATCTCTCTTTCTTGCGTTTTGGCCCATATTGGTGGGTTGTAGATCTAGATCCCATGGTCTAGGCCTACATTAAAGGGTTTGGATCATTCCCTTATATGCATGTGTATGCTTGTTTGCTTCTATGCTATATGTCCATGTTTGCCTCTCCAGTTCTAGGCTTTGCCATGCTTAGCGTCCTTCGTGGGCTTGATCTTGTGTGGTTACAACCAACCCATGTGTGGCTTTGTTTAGGTGTAACTATTTGTGAGATGCATCTCCGTGATGTCGATTTGCTCTATGCATACCTTTTCCTCACTCTGTGCAATGATATGCTTGCCTTGCTTGCTTGTAACCCCATTGGCTTTCTTTGTTTCTATGCATCTTTGCACGGTTGCTTACATGTTCATGAATGAGTCTTGCTTGCTTTTGTCATCAAGCTTAGTTCCTACTATCTCGTGCGGATTCACACTCGTCTTTGATACACGAGACCCCGAGTCCCTTCAGGAACTTTGCTTGATGGCACGCACGTGTTGTCCATACTCCAACGCAATGGAACTATGGACACTCGATCCAAACCTACATTTGTCCTCCTAGGACACCACCTTTTGTTTGATAACATGTTTGCTTGCCCCTCCGTGTGTTTAGCATGTTTGTTTGCCCCCGTTTGGCCCTTTTTGTTAGTATGTTCTTTCCATGCTTTCTATCTCTCTTTCTATCTTCTTTGCTTCTTTCTTTACTTGTCTGCTAGCTTGTTTCCTTGTTTGTTGCATGTACAAGCATTAAGCAAAGGACACTTGGAGAGGCGCAAGCAAAAAGGGCAAAGATGTAACCATGAAGACATAAGCCCAAAAAGGGAAATTTTCAGTAGATTGGAGGCCTAGCCTCCTCGAGCGGTTATATCTTTCTACCCTCTCTTAGCCTCTTCTCTATAGCATTGTATTAAGCTTATCCTCTATGTACCATTCTTAGGTCACTTTCCTAGGGTATGGCAATGTTTGATTTATCTTTCATGCACCTTGTTGGGCCATACCCTAGGGATGTAGGCATGTATCTCTTATCTTTCCCATACCTTACTTTGGGCCATGTTCCTTGGGTGTGGCAATGTCTGATTTACTTTTCCTGTACCTTGCTCGGCCACACCTAAGGGACGTCAACATATGTCTGCTTTACTTTTCTGCTCTGCATGATAACATTATGCATGATGTATGTGTATGTGTGTGTGTGTGTGTGTGTGTGTGTGTGTGTGTGTGTGCCTGCACGTGTGTGGGTGATTGTGCACTTTGTATGACGAACTCTCATGGTTATGTGAGCAACCCTCGCTGACCACGAGCACTCCTGACCTTGTAGTGTGGGTATGTGCTCAAGGCATTTGCTATAGGTGCATATTCATGCTATGCTGTGTGCATAATCATCGCTGTGTGATTGTCCTGATACATGTCACTTAAGTGACATTGGTTTCCCTGTGTATGTGACATGCATCAACATGCTTGATGCTTTGAAGGGCTTTGGCTTGTCTCGGTACGAGCATGTCGATAAACGCCATATACACTAATGCAAAACCCTGTCGATGCGCCATAGCACACCAAACGCAAAACTCTGCCAGATTTTCACCGTGAAAACGGGGCACCTCCATTGTTGTATTCTCACAACAAAAGCTTGGTGAGAATAGTGTTTTGTGTGCTATGATGCACTTGAGGCAAAGCACTGCCGAATTTTCACCGTGGAAATTTGGCACCAAATCCTAAATGCACTAGGAAAACATCGATTGGGACCACACCCATTCCAAAACCAAACCTCAAAGCCCAACGCGTTCAAAGCCCCAAAAGCTAATGCCAATGTACTGTTTTCAATTTCCAATCTCCAAAAATTAAGGTTTTTCCAAAACAAAGGACTATCCTTGAACAGGCGTTGTGGGGTGCCTAACACCATCCCCACACATAACCAGACTTCCGAACTCAAGAATCAAGATTTTTTGCCCATCCATATTAGATTAGGAAAATCAACCTTTTTCTTAGCCTAGGATTAGTAATAAAATCAAATAGAGTTAGGTGACCAATCACACCTTAGAAAAACCCAATGATTGGTTATGACTTTACTTACCTTTGGTAATCCCTTAAAATTGACATAGATTCCAGTCAAACACCAAGGGTAAAACAACCCTCCTTCACACAAAAAAGAAAGCACCCGAGCTTGTTGATGGCCTTGCATGAGCGTTGTCGAGATGGGTGGTCGAAGGGTGCACCGCAAGGCGAGGCATCAACAATATGTGAGCGGAATAATGTAAAACAAAGACTAATATCTCACATATAAATAAGAAGAAGAACAATGAAGCAAAATAAAGGAAATTTATATTCTCATGAAAGGATGTCAAACACTAAGAATATTACACCACAAACATTGATTAGTCATGTCAAGATCCAAACCATACCTTCCTTAGGATCAAATAGGACTTTCATTGGGACATAATGTAGGATAAATAGGAGGAACTAAGAACAAAGGGTATAGGTAAAAATAAAATGTGTTCCAAAGAATAATTAGAGAAACAACTTCTTTTGAGTATATGACATTTGATTTATCCTCTCTAGTTTCTTGAATATTGCACCTTCACTTTCTTTTCTTTTTTTTTCTTCAAAATTTCATCAACAAATTCATTCTCTATTTCTTCCTCTTTCACATTACTTTTTTTTTTTTTTTAAAGATTATTCCTTTTCTGTTTATGACTCTTTTTTTTTTCTTTGGAGTGAGTCCTCCTTTTCTTCCAACTATTTTACCACAAATTTACCATAAAAAGACAATTTGATTGCATTCATTCTTGGAACACATTAGGAAAGGGTTTGAGAAAGAATGACTAAAATAATAGGCTCAAATAGGTAACTAGCAGTAATGTACCAAGAAAGAATTGGGATGGTTCTTCAAAATCCATGACTTTATCATATTCAAAGGGTTTGATGAATTCTTAGCATTCGACCAAATCAAAGAATAATGAGACTAAGCAACAAAAAAGTTATGCGCTTCCAAATGAAAAATGAGAACAGAAGAAAATAACCCTCTAAAAAAAATGAATGGCTCAAGAACTCACTTGGGTTAGAGCCTCTACATTTTATTTTTAAGATTTTCAAAGTCATCTCTATCTCTCAACCAAGAAATATTTTCATGTGGCTAAAGTGCATGTGTATAATGTTTGAGTATGAAAAAACAGTGAAATTCTTTAGATAGAAGTAGCATCAAGAAATTTGACTTAAAACTCTTGCTAAAGCAACACTAAAAAAAAAATTAAAAAAAGACTAAAAACAAAAACAAAAATCACTAAAAATAACCCAAAAAATGAAAAATTAACATGAAATAAAAGCAAATGCTAATCATCTCACGCTCCTCCCCCCAACCTAAAACTTACATTGTCCTCAATGTTAACGAGGAAAAACAATAAAGAGTAGAGATTACGAAGAGTACCTTGAAGAGATGAATATAAATGAACAAAAAAAAAACTTTAAACCTACAAAGGGTTAGAAAAAAATAATAATAATAAAAAGAGAAGAAGAAAAAAAAAATCACAATCTAAACTATGCCACAAACACTAATACTAATTGCATGGCAAGTATTGATAAATGGGATCCTCCAAACTAAAGAATTCCTCCTCTTGTGAAAAATTCTCAAGAAATGGCTTAAGACATTGTCCATTCACCTTAAATATGTTACCATTCTTAGGATTTTCAATTTCTATGGCACCATGGGGGAAAACATTTTTAACAATGAAAGGTTCAATCCATCTAGGTCTGAATTTTACGGAGAACAAATGTAACCTAGAATTATACAAAAGAACTTTTTGACATGGTTCAAAAGATTTCCTTAAAATACGTTTATCATGAAAAACCTTCATTCTTTCTTTATAAATCCTAGAGTTCTCATATGCATTACGCCGAATTTCTTCCAACTCATTCAATTGCAATTTTCTCAATGAACTAGCCTTGTCTAAGTTAAAGTTAAACATTTTTATTGCCCAATATGATTTGTGTTCCAATTCCACATGCAAGTGACAAGCTTTACCATAAACAAGTCTATAGGGAGACATACCAAGAATATTTTTATAATCAGTGCAGTACGCCCAAAGAGCATCATTCAACCTTAAAGACCAATCTTTAAGATTTGGGTTAAATGTCATTTCCAAAATTTGTTTAGTCTCCCTAGATAGTTTGTCACTATCCTCTAAATAAATCCTATGAGTACAAGCCAATGGACTAAGTCCTTTTATGTTAGCCATGTTCCTTCCTATGACACCTTTATGTTTACTCAAAACATTTAATAACTTACATTCTTGCAAGTAGTCAAGTTCAGAAGATATACCATAGGAAAAGTCTCATCGGTTCCTAGAAAAGCATACCTGAGATCATTTAGCCAGGGCTTCAACTCCTATTTAGGTACTTGCTCACTAGATGGTAATAACTTCATCTCACAAGGTGGCAACTCCTCATATTAAAATTTCCAATTGCTCGCTTCCAATTCCTATGCAGATTCTAGGAGATAATGAATGTATGCAATTTTGAAATTCTCATCAAAATTAAAATCACATGAACTGACTAAACAAGCTTCTAATGTTTGGTCTTGAGAAATTGTTTCAATCAAGGTAACTTCATGCACATCATCTTCATCCCTAGTTTGCTTACAAGTATTAAAAATATTAAGCTCAAGGGTCATATTGCCAAAAGAGAATTTTAAGATTCCACTTCTACAATTTATCAATGCATTAGAAGTTGCAAGAAATGGGCGTCCTAAAATCACAGATATTTAAGAATTAGCATTAGAAACAGGATGCATGTCCAAAATAATAAAGTCAACAAGAAAATAAAATTTGTCCACTTGAACCAAAACATCCTCAACAACACCATTAGGAACAATCACAAATCCATAGGCAAGTTGCAAAATTATGGAAGTGGGTTTTAACTCGCCTAGACCTAATTGCTCATACACTGAATATGGCAAAAGATTCACACTTGCCCCAAGATCAAGCAAAGCTTTCTCTATTTTAGAATTACCAATCACACATGAAATAGTGGGTCAACTTGGTTCTTTAAACTTTGGAGGTCTATTGTTTTGCATGATTGCACTAACTTGTTCAGTCAAAAATGCCTTCTTATGTACATTAAGCTTACGCTTAATAGTACACAAATCTTTCAAAAATTTAGCATAGATAGAATTTGCTTTATGGCATCCAAAAGAGGAATTTTCCCCTTAACTTGCTTAAGAACTTCAAGGATTTCAAAATTTTGATTCACTTTTTGAGGGAGAATCAACCTTTGGGGAAAAGGAGTAGGGATAGGACACCTTTCAATTTCATTAGATTTAGGCTCAAGGACCTCATCACTACTCATTATTTTGGAATATTCTCTATGTTCATTGCTTTTAGGAATATCTTTTCAATGATTCTTCCACAACAAAGACTAGTCACAAGTTTAACTCACTTTATTTTCAGAGGAACTACAATCATTAACACAAAATTGACCTTGGGGGTTTGGTTGTGGTTAAGATGGAAACTTACCATTTTCTATTGTGCTCGTGGATGCAGTCAATTTAGTGAGAGTGCCTCGAATGTCATTTATGGCTTGTGAGTTCTAATTATTAATGGAGCATTGAGTTTGCATGAATTGTTGCAAAGTGCCCTCAAGACTCTTCTTTGGAGGGGGATTGTAGGGAACAAAAATTGAAGAACCATGTGTAGGAGGTGCAACCACATTATCATTCCTCCAACTAAAATTTGGGTGATTCCTCCACCCTGAATTGTATGTCCCTTAATTGGGGAAAGGGTGTGATTTTTTCATCATGTTCATAGCATTTGCTTGATCATGCAACACCTCTTTAAAAGCTGGAATTGTAGGGCAATCGTTTGTAGGGTGTTCCATGGTCTCACAAATTTTACAAACTTCATCAATTTTAGGCACAATATTGATTCCATTGACTTTCCTTAATTCGATGGCTTCAAGCTTCCTAGTTAGACTAGCCACCCTAGCACTAAGGTCATCATCTTCCCTAAATTGGTACTTACCACCCCCAAAGGGGTTGGTGGATGCTCTAGACCTATCTGAGGTATCAGTGGTATCCCAAGATTGGGCATTCTCAGCTAAAAGATCAAAATAATAAAAACCCTCATCAGGATATTTATTCAATAACTCTCCATTGCACATCATCTCTACAAATTGGCAAATATTTGGAGTTAAACTTTCATAGAAAAAACTAATTATATGCCAAGTTTATAGCCTTGATGTGGACAAGCATTAAGCAAATCTTTAAATCTTTCTCAACATTGATAAAATGTCTCTATATCTTTTTGTGAAAAATTCATTATTTGTCTTTTAAGTGCATTAGTCCTATGAATTGGACAAAATTTCTTTAAAAACTCAGTTTGCATCTCTTGCCAAGTACCAATTGACCTAGGTCTCAAAGAATTAAGCCAAATTTTTTCCTTGTCCTTAAGAGAAAAAGGAAATAACTTCAACCTAATCGTCTATTTATTACATGATTGGTCATGGAAGGTAGCACATACCTCCTCAAATTCCTCAAACTGTAGGTAAGGATTTTTAGAATCTAAGCCATGAAATTTAGGAAGAAATGAAATCATACCAAGCTTAAAATTAAATATTTGCATTAGTTGGAAAAATGATGCATGATGGTGCACTACTCCTAGTAGGTTGCAAATAAACCCTAAGAGTTCTAAGTGGTTGGTGATCATGGAAGTCTTCATTATTTAGATTATTCTCATCACCATGATTAGTCTTTAAGTCTGCTATGATATCAAGTGTGTGAGAATGAGTGAAAGAATCAGATAAATTGCTAAAAAAATTATTAGACTCAATTCTAACCAAGCAATTATCACTATCACGACACCAAACATGCATGCAATAGTAAAGCAAGAAAGGAAAAGAAAAAGAAAAAGGAAATAAAAAAATACCTTTAACAATAAAAAGAAGTAAAACAGAAAAGAAAAACTCTAAAAGAAAACTAAGCTACTTAAAAAGAAAAGAGTTGGAGAGATATTTCCAAATATTTGAAGAAATTTAATGCCAAAAACCTCTCCAAACGAAGTGGAATGCTTCTTTAATTGCCTAATCCCCGACAACGACGCCAAAAACTTGTTGTGACTTAAATAATGTTCCCAAGTGCAAGATTATCACAAAGTAATAACTTGGTAAGTCTAAGGTCAAATCCACAGGAAATTAACTCTAAATAAGTATGATAATGCTTTCAAATAATTATATAAATATGCAAAAAATTAAGCTATTATAAATTTTCTCTTATGGTTTTCTAATCAATTCCCTTTTCCTAGTGGATTCGAGCTCAGACTTATCGAGTTATTATTTCGTGGAAAACCCACACTTGGGAGCATTATTTAAGTCGCAGTACACCACTGGATTACATTATCTTCGTTTATTCTCCATGGTTACAAAATTTGAAGATGATCAAAGATCAATAGTTATATCATCAATTAATTGTTTAAATTCAAGTTTTTGTAGTTTAAAATAATGCATAAAAGATAATTTTTTAAATCAAATGGTAAATTACATTCGATTAGTATAGAAATTGACATGCATGTTAAGAATATATAGAACATGTAATCCAATGATTGGATCTTCAAAATATGATTTCAATAACAAGTTATTGGGTGGTGTAACATTGTTTAGAGTTACACCTAGTGACATGACTATTGATCTTTGATCATCTTGAAATTTTGTACATATGAAGATAATGTAATCCAACAGTGGATTTATTAAAATTTACATCCAATTAAAAAATATTAGGTGGTGTAACATTAGTTAAAGTTACACTCCCACTATATATATATATATATGTATGTATGTATGTATGTATGTATGTAGTTTAGAAAAATGCATAAAAGATAAGTTTATAGATCAAATGGTAAATTATAATCGATTGGCATGGAAATTGGCACGCATGTTAAGAACATATAGACCATGTAATCCAACGGTTGGATCTTCAAAATATGAATTCAATAACAAATTATTGGGTGGTATAATATTAGTTAAAGTTACACTCTCACAATATATATATATATATATATAGAGAGAGAGAGAGAGAGAGAGAGAGAGAGAGAGAGAGAGAGTTACACCTGATATAACTCTAAGTAATGTTACACCACACAATAACTTATTATTAAATTCATATTTTGAAAATCTCATTGTTGCATTACATGTTCTATATGTTTTTGACATGTATGCCAATTTTTATACCAATTAGATGTTACTTACTATTTGATTCATAAACTTATATTTTATGCAATATTTTAAACTATAAAAACTTGAATGTAAACAATTGATTGATGATATAGCTATTGATCTTTGATTACCTTTAAACTTTGCAAACATGGAGAATATACAAAGATAATGTAATCCAACGATAATGGATTTATATATCTATATATATATAATACATTACACCTTGTGTAACTCCATAAGAGTTAAGCATTTTTTAAACCATTGATTTCCATTAGATCTAATGGTTAAAAAAAAGACTAGTGCTATGTCAAATCTAATATCATTAAGTCATTAAATTCTCTTCTAAAAATAAGCGAAAGTCATTAAACTCTCTCTCTCTCTCTCTCTCTCTCTCTCTCTCTCTCTCACACACACACACACACACACACACACACACACACACACACACACACACACACACACCTGCCTAGAATAAACTCCTCCAATGGATGCACATGACTCAATCCCAAGTAGAAGCTCTTCCTCCCATAACCCTGTAACGGTGTTCTTATGAGAGCTAGATAACACCAAAATCTTATTTATCCTAAAAACTTTAACACCAGTACCTAATTCCTTGTTGTTTCTTAAATTAACTCTAATTTTCCTACAAATTGGTATTTATAGAAGATCCAAAAGAGCATGAAAAGGAACAGTCAATTCCTTAAAGTCAACTGGTCTGAAAGAATGAAGGAATTTTGACAAACAAGAAGGTCCACAATGGAGATCCTACAGTTCGTAAATGCAATAGCCACATATATGAAGCCACTCATTTGGAAAGAAGAGAAGAGAGAAGTGTTGCATCCAACCATCATGATGAAGAGGCTAATTCCATTTTAATTGATTACATGTACAATGGTTATTCAGAATCATTTGGCGAAAATTTGAAGGCTAATTGTGTAATTGGCGAACCACCTGATGGATTACAAGAGTGAAAAAGGTTAGGAAAATTAGAGTAAATTTAAGAAATTCAAAAGGCCAATTGGAAGGATTTTTTTGGCTTATGGGAGGAGCTTCTATTTGGGACTGAGTCGTGTGTGTCCATTGGAGGAGTTCCTGTGAGTCAAGAGAGAGAGAGAGAAGAAAATGATGGAGGGTGAAATAGTTTAATGACTTTTTTTTTTTAATTTTTAAAAGAGAATTTAACAAATTAATGATATTAGATCTGACATGGCACTAGTCCTGTTTTAACCATTAAATTTAACAGAAATCAGTGGTTTAGAAAAGGTGTAATTCTTATGGAATTACACCTTTTCTAAACCATTGGATTTAAGTAGATCCAACAGTAAGAAAAAGACCCTCATTAATGATAATATTCTGATTGATCTCATTTATTAACCCTTATTTAATACATTCCATATTTATCTCTAAACCCAAAAAAGTATCTACATCTGCACGTCTCTCTCTCTCTCTCTCTCTCTCTCTCTCCAAAAAAAAAGCTATAGTTGCCGGACTTTATTAAATAACACAACTATTGTTGCAGGTATGAACATATAATGATTAGTTTAAAGTGCTTTTATCATTCTCTATCTCTCGTCAAGCCTATGTTGTATGTATGTGTTAGGATTAGTACCCTAAAATCCTATTGTATGCTATGTATGACATTATGTTATATGTAATAAAGTTGTTTTATTAGTATCTAAAATAATGGTAACATGAATATTTGGACATTATCATATAGTCCTTGAAATGCATAGTATGTGATTTAGTCACAAAAGACATAAATCACAAGTTTTTTGTAAACTCAAAATCTTAGTTCGTAGTTGGTGATAAAATTGGGCATTTCATCTACAAAGACTATAACATGTCAATTAAGATGATTTATCTTGATCATGGAAGTGAAAACTTCTAGTTGATATGTTAATATGTTTTAAGTTTATAAGACATAAACTGGACCACTGTTAGATTTATTATTCTATTAACGATTGTCAAATGAATAATAAATCTCATGACTTTCATTTACATAAACTCTCAATCCTGAGAGAATAGTGAACTCGATTATGAAATATAGGTTGCTTTGATATATCAAGAGTAAGATCTAAAGAAACGGTCAAAACATCAGTATGTTGGGTAACCACACCTAATGTCGAAGGAACACATATTCTCAAGATGGAATTCATCTCTTTATAGAAATATAAAATATTTCCTTGAGATAAGTTTTAATGAGTTTGGTTATTGGGAGTGTAAAGCCTAACCACTTTAGTAAAGAGTTACTAAAGTTTATGTTTTACGAAATTGGATTTCATAAAAATATATATATGAATAACTTAAAGGATTAAATCGGGTACTCAAGGATTAAGAGGTATTAATTTTCAAAGTGACAGTTACACATTATGACTTTGTATTACGAAGAATATTTCATGAAGGGGTTAAATGTTTAGATAATAAAGTCTTGGGATGTAATTTATTAATAAGGCCTAGAGTGCAAATATATTTATATAGTGATATTAATTATAATTAATGGTAATTTTGAGCATGTCAAGAGTTGACAGATAAATCCAAAACCCATTAGAGCTAAAGCTTTATTTGTTCCTTTTGGTCCCACTCCAAGCCACACACTAAAGCCCAATTGGGCTAGCCCAAAAGGCTAACCTAATTAGATAATCAGTTATTTATTTAATAAAAGTTATTAAATAAAGTAACTACCAAGTGCAAAAAAAAAAGACATATGATTAAAAAGAGAAATATACAAATTTCTCAAGTCTCTCTCTTATTCTCTTAAACAAGTTCGTATAAAACTGATTGAGAGACTACACATCTTGGGCATATTATGGAATTGGGGTGAAGAATAAAAGTCTTCCCAAGTTCAATTCCATTGTCTTAAATTTCACTGCAACAAGGTATGCCTTCTTGTTCTTTGTTTTTAATATCTAGATGTTCCATGTTATCTCACATAAATGAAGTAGATCCGTTTATTTCTGCTATGTGTTTTTGTATGAGATACAAAACTGTATTTTCCAATAGTATGAACTATTTTATTCCATTGGATCTATGTTCAATTTATTTTCCCACGTGAATCACTGATATTAGACTACAAGTCTTGTAGCTTGAATCATTCTACATGATTTACTTTTTTGTCTCAATGTCTTCTAACTCTAAGTGATTTATCTCAGCTAGTTGTCTCACGTGTGGTTAAGGGCCATATTATTTGTAGCTACATATTTAAACCTTGATGATAGTGAATACGATTTACAACTAAGCCTATAATCTTGATCATGGTTATTATTATTATTATTATTATTATTTGCAATAGAAGTTGAAAAAGAATAAAGAAAAAAAATTTGATTACTTAAAGGAGTTATCTACCACAATTTTCTTTGACTTCTACCCACTTTGCCACTTTGAGCCTCTTCTACAATTTACTCATATAAAATAATAGAAACAAAAGAGATGAACTTCTTAACTTGTTAGTGGTCGGAAAAATAAATATTATATATTTTTTGGACTAAACCCCACCCAGCTTTATAGTCATGCATCACAATATTAAGGATTTTAATTATGCTTCCTTATTCAGGAATAAAGGAGAAAATTGGCCTTTGCCCATTTCATGCAAAAAATCCAGCATTTTGCCCTCTTTTCCAAACTAATTAGGGAAATACCTCTATTTTGAAACTCGATTTTCTCAAAATCAAGTTTCAATGTATAACTCAATTTGTAAAAAATCGAGTATGGGGTGATCAAACTTAAAAAAAAAATAAATAAATAAATAAACTTTCATGGAACTCGAGTTCCATTTAAAACGCCACTATAGGACTTCCAAAACGCAACTATAGGTATGGGCCAATTAAACTTAAAAAATTTAAAAAAAAAAAAAAATTGCATGGAACTCGAGTTCATGGAGCTCGAGTTCCATTTAAAACGCCACTATAGGGCTTCCTAAATGCAGCTATAGGTATGGGGCAATTAAACTTAAAAAAAAAATAAAAAAAAAAAAAAAAAAAAAAAAAAAAAAAAAAAAAAAAAGCATGGAACTCGAGTTCCATGCATTTTTTTTTTTTTTTTTAAATTTTCAGTTTGTTATAACTCGATTGTCCAAAAATCGAGTTTCAAAATAAGGACATTTCCTTAATTAGTTTGGAAAATAGGGCAAAATGCTGGATTTTCTTTTTTTAAATGATAAAAGCCCATTTTCTCCCAGGAATAAACCATCACGTATTCATCAATCCTTTAGTGAGGGTTGTATCATCATGTCCTTTTACGACAATAGTTGTATTAGCCACATCACTCACTCTATTTAATTTCTTGCAGCACCGCATTGCTATTTGCTAGTTATAATAAGCAATTCAGATTGCATATTTTACTTCAGTCATAGCTTTGAAAGGGTGATTATTCTTATTCTTTTGATTCTTATCAAGTTGATTATTCTTTCCCCCTTTTTTAGCTTCTATTGGTGATATGTTTGCATATTTTTTATTTGTTTTCATTATTTTTATTGGTTCTTATAGTTATTGAATAGCAAATGGAAGGTGAAGAGTTATATGATGCTTCGAACAATTCAAAACTATCAGAGCAAGGGTTACCACTTGAAGATTTTAGTGATTGTGAGTTAAAATCCAAGCCATATGTTGAAATGCAATTTGACTCCCTTGATGGTGTTGAAACTTTTTACAAATAATTTGCAAAATATGTAGGTTTTGGAATCTCTATCCGTACGAGTAAAACAACACCTAGAAGTGATAATGTAACAAGTCATATTTATGTATGTTGTGGTGAAGGCTAACGCAAAAGAGAAAAGACATTTGGCAATGGAGAGAGTAGAGATGATGAGCAAAAGGCCCGTAGAAGTTGCTCAAGTCTTAGAACTAGATGCGAACCAATGCTTAGGATCATGAAGAATAAAAATTTGTTGAAATGTGTTGTGAAAGGATTTGAGAACAACTACAATCATAGTATAATTATTCCAAAAAGTGTGTCATACCTCTGATGCCACACAAAAATGTCTACTATTGCTAAAAGTCTTGTTGAAAAATTTGGTGAAGAAGGTCTTCCAACAGGAAAAGTTGCCATGATTTTCAATGTAGGTGACCAAACATTTACAAGTAGAGATTGTCGTAATCACTTGAGAGATGTTAGGAGAAAAAATCTAGATGTTGGAGACGTTGGAAAAACATGGTTTGTATTGCATACAAAACATACGCAGCGGAAAATTAACGGATCTACTTCATTCACAATTGATAACATGTACTATGTAAATTTCAGAATTTAAGAACAGGAGAGCATACCTTGGTACGGTGAAATTCAAAAACCAAAGATTAGAAGTACCTGAGAACACTTTCAATCTTCACTTCAATTCCACTTATGCCCAAGAAGTGTGGTCTCTCAATCAATTTATATGTATGTGTTCAAGGGAGAATAAAAGAGTGGCTTACACTCACATACACATCATTTCATTCTCTTATAAAATTATGTGTGTTTCTCTTCTTAAATATAACTGATTATCTAATTGGACTAGCCTTTTGGGCCATTCAAATTGGGTTTTAGTATGTGGCTCGGAGTGGAACCAAAAGGGGAACAAATAAGATACTAGCTGTAATGGGTTTTGGGCCTTTTTGCCAACTCTTGACAAGCCCAAAAATATATGTAATTGCACTCTAGGCCTTATTAATAAACTATATCCCAAACTTTATTATACATACAACCCCTTCATCGAAATATTCGTAGTAATACAAAGTCATGAATGTTGACTGTCACTTTTGTAAAGTTGTGATTTACAAATTTGTATTTTGTTGGCTTTTATTCCGTACCAAATTTGATTGTAATTATTTTCAATCTTGTGTACCCTGTATTTATTGTGGGATTTGATTGTAAGGGTTGTGTGCTAGAGAGAGAGAGTGTGAAGACTCAAGTAAGTGAAGCCAGAAGACTTCTCGCGGGTGTCTCACGACTAAGCTTCCCGCGAAGTGAAGCATGTGCCTTGCACATGACGAGAATGCAAAAAGTCTGTATAGATGGAGACAGCTGTGTCTCGCGAGTATCTCGCGGGTAAGGCCTTCCCGCGAGACACCCGCGAGACATTCTGTTCTACCAGTCTGTACTATCTGATACACACTTTCTGTACCCTCACTATATATACCCATATTACCCACAAATGTGATAGAGAGCTTCTGAGAGAAAACCCTAGCTAAAACTCTTGAGAGTTAGAAATTGTTTTACCAACAATTCTCTACACATTTGTTTGTGGAATTTCCTCATCTCCTACCTTTCCATTTCCATACCATTAAGAGGTCAATAGCCCAAACACTTACCACACCTTTTGAGAGTGTCCAGTGAGATTTTGATGCTGCTGGGAAACATTGGAAGAAACCAAGGATGGCAGATGCAACATGGAGCTTGTTGCGGGATCCGGAGAGCTAGACAAGACACGGTTCCGAGAAGCCTTGTTGGAGTAGGAGCTTGGAGGGCTTAGGTACAGAGGGTAGATTAGGCTTGGAGGGTCTCTTGCTTACCCATGTATCCCAACTGATTGTCTAGTGGATCGATTACCGCTTGGAAGGCGGCGGAGAGGTTTTTCACCGAGTTCTTCGGTTTCCTCTTCGATAACACGTCTCGGTGTTATCTGTGTTTGCATCTCTCTTCCCTACTCTTGTTCATTTCATTTTATAGCTGTGTTGCTTTAAATATGAATTAGAGTAGCTCTCTAGTTTGTTTGCTTGCGTTTACACTATTCCGCACTTAGTATTAAGTTAGTGTAAAATCAATCAAGCCGTAATTTGATTTGGGGGTCTGAACAAGCTCTTGTGTTTTCACATAATTCAAGCTTTCAATTGGTATCAGAGTGGGTACACTCGCTGTGGTTTAAAAACCGGAGTGTGATCCTTGACCCTTTGTGATGGACCGGTCACAATCTCTTAATGCCCCACCATTCTTTGATGGAGGCAACTATGCTTTTTGGAAGGTCCGAATGAGGACTTTCTTGTGTGCTATAAATGAGTCCGTGTGGGATTCCATAGAGAATGGGTATGTTAAACCCACGACTGCCAAGTCCAAATGGGACAAGGCAGCTCTTGCATTAGCTAATGCAAATAGTAAGGCCATTAATGCTATATTTTATGGTGTGTCCCCTGATGAGTTTCATAAGATATTGCACGTGGAGACAGCTAAGGAAGCTTGGACGGTCCTTGAAACGACCTATGAGGGTACCAAGAAAGTCAAGAATACGAAGCATCAAATGTTGACCACTAGATTTGAAGAACTTAAGATGGGAGATGATGAGGCTTTTGATTCTTTCTAGGGAAAGCTTAATGAGATTGTAATTGCCAAACTCAATCTTGGAGAGAAGATTGAAGACTCTAAGGTGGTGAGAAAAATTTTGAGGTCTTTACCGGAGAGTTTCCGAGCAAAAGTCACAGCTATAGAAGAGAGTAAAGACTTGGATGAGATCAAAATCCAAGAGCAAATCGGATCTCTTCAAACATATGAGTTAGGACTGCCTTCTCATAAATCGAGTAAATCCCTTGCTCTTAAAACCATCACCGAGAGAATGGACAACCCCTCCGAAGAGGATGATGTGGAGAAGGAAGTAGTTTTCCTTGCAAAGGACTTCTGAAAATTTCTAAAGATGAACAACAGTGGGAAGCCTTTCAACAGAGGAAAGTTTTCATCTCCCAAGGGTGATAGGAAGGAATTTAGGAAGAAAGATGGGAAGGACTCTCAATCTACTCAAGGAATCACTTGCTTCGAGTGCAATGGACATGGACACATCAAGAAAGAATGTCCGAATTATTTGAGAATGAAGGGCAAGGCATATGCCACAACTCTCAGTGATTCAGATTCTTCCAACTCAAATTCAGAGGACAACTGTGATGAAGAAGGGAATTTCTCATCATTTATGACTATTGCTCATGTTAAATCTTCAGAGGACTTGAATTTGCTTGTGCAAGAACTTGGGGAGCATAGTGATGAGGAATCCATGGGAATTATCGGAGAATCAGATGCTGAAGAAGATGAAGATACAGCTGGTCTTAGAGAAAACTACAATTCTCTACTTCAGAAGTCAGGGGAATATGCAAAGGTGGCTAAAGCAGCTATGAAAAAGATGAAGAAAGCTAAGGAGGATTATAGAAGTCTCCTAGTGAGATATAAGGAGGCCAAGTGTGAGATAGAGACGCTAAATGGCGAACTAACTGAAGCTTACACCAAGGTGAAATTCCTTGAGCTTGAGGTGATTCAAGCAAATGCCAAGGTAGAGCGAGTCTCCACAAAGAAGCTTGATGATGTCCTTTCATCTTAGAAGACCTTCTCCAACAAAACCGGATTAGGATACACCGGAGTAAGTAGTTCAGTTGTGAACATCTCCAAAGAAGTGAAGTTTGTGAAGGCCAAAGAGCCGATTGTAGTTGTCCCAATTGTTGAGAAAGCCAATGTGGAGAAGAAGAAGAATATGGCTGAGCAAAGGGTATTGAGCAAGCCTCGCAACCAATCAATGGTCAGGTCTGAAGCCAAAGGGAGATCACCTCCAAAATCACAAAGAGGTCTGAGAGCAAACCATGTATGCCATTATTGTGGAATACAAGGACACACCAGACCCAATTGTCATAAGCTGAGAGCATTGAATAATGCTAGGGACCAAAGGTCAAGAGGACCAAGAGATGACAAGAGGAATTGGACTGTTGGACAACCACGAAGTCAAAATGAAGATTCTGGTGTGGTGGATGTAATGAAGATGATTGAGGCATTCACCACATGTTTAGCGAACTTCAACAGCAGGTTTGAAGGTCACAATTCACGTACCCAATCCTATAGGGATATCACCTCAAACGCACGTGACGTGTGGGTGAAGAGGGGTACTCATGCACGATTATCTCCCATGTCCATGCATCAATACTTCCAATGCTTAGGATCAAAGGTTCATGAATCATATCATGCATTGTTTTCTGTTTATAAAATTTTTTTCAAGTTTTGTTGTTGTTGATCTTACTATTCTTGTTCTGTTTTTTAGTGTGTTCAAAATTCAAAAACCCATAAAAATTGAAAAATCTTCAAAAAGTTTGATCGCTTGTCTTTGTGTATGTCACATGTGAGTTTGGCCTAGTACCTTCGTACTTATAGCGTAGTGCATTTACGAGCCTAGCTTGTTCTGTATGCACATAAATCTTTGTGGGAGAAATCTTGAAATTTTTGTGTGATTGTTGTAAATAGATCTTCAAACTTGTCATGAATGATTAGTCAATAATCTTGATGGTCTTGATACTTACATAGACTTGTGCCTATATCTCTTCCCACTTTATTTTTATGTTTTTGCTATAGAGCTCACCAAATGTCAATCTCCAAATGAAAAGAGATATTGAGCTGCAAAAGCCTGTCACACATACTAGTATTTGACTAGGAAAAAGGGAAAGCGACTTTTAAATTAAAATGAAAAGGTGCTCAAAAGCCAGAGGCTAACTCTCATTGTTGAAATATAAAAAATTTCAAGCACCAATCTCAAAAAGAGATGAAATATCCAAAAAGGGATCAATTGTAATGAATTATGCAGAGGCCAAATGAAAAGCTTCTAAGAATTGTAGTCATTCTCTTGTAGGAGGTCATATATGCTCATTTCTATAATAGAGAAAGACCACTTGATTTCGTACCAGTTGTGTATGACTTGATTGAATTGATCATTGAAGCTTCACTCTGGACTATGGACTATTTCACATTTGATACTCACACACAACATACGAGACTTTGTTCAAATAATGTCTATCTCATTTGTTTGATTGTGCTTGTTCAAATGTGATGTGTATGCTCAAATACTTGCTGATCAAACCCAAAAAGATTTGTGAGTGTTTTATATGTTTTTTAAAGTGATTTTGTACTTTCATGTTTCTAGATTCTGTTTAAAATGCATGTTTGTGTTTTTCATCAAAACCTGGTTCAGAGGTTGTTTCGCGAGAAGCTCGCTACTTAGAGCTTCCCGCGAAATGTGCTTGAGGGAAATCAAAAGTCATATTTTTCATACAGAAACTCTTGCTACTACCTCACGGGTATTTCACGACTAACCTCTTCTCGCGAAATCGTTTTTAGGCAAAAACTGAATTTTTCTCAAAATCACACAGAAACTTTCGCGACTAACTCACACCTAATTCGCGACTAACAGCTTCTCGCGGAAGCATTTGTGCTTCAGTGGCTCTTCTCACGACTTCCTCGTGACGGTTTCACTATTGCCTAACCCGCGAAAAATGCGTGTTTTCAGTTTCTATGTAGCAAATGTGACAGTTTTTCAAACATTTTTCACTTCCCTCGCACAAGTCTCTCGAACCCCTTTCAACCCAAATCACTATTTCATTCAAACCCCATCATTTTTCAAGCAAAACCTCTGCAAAATCTTTTCAAGGTATGTGTTTCTAACACTATTTTCACTTTTTATTTTCGGATTATGCAGAATTTGTGCTTAGGTTTTTGAAAATTGGGGATTTTTGAAAATTGGGTTGGGTTTCTATTTTTTGTGAAAATTTTTTCAATCTCTTGATTGGTCGTAGTCCCATTTGTTGTTTGTGTATCTGTGCTAGCCCTATGTGGCAATTTGAACTTGTATTGAGGCATGTTTCATCATGTTCATGCATTTTTCATAGTGATTATAAACTGTTGCATGTTAGGTGTTTGACAGAATGTCCAAGTGACATTCTTTGGTTGTATTGGACTAAAATGAGTTCCTTTACTTGAGTTTACTTTGATTGAAATTGTTTCACATGCTTTGGATGTGTTTAACTCGCCTTGTTCTCAAATGCCATGCCTTGTACACATTGTGCACACTTTAGGTATCTCTAGGCACACCTCATGCACCTCCAGTTGCACACACAAGCATCACCAAATGCACAGCCTATGCACATACAGACACACTCACCTCTTTCATGCATTGTGAGTCTGATTACATGGTTTAACATCTTTAGCATGTTGTTTTGTGTTTATTTACTCTGTTTTTGAGTTGTTCTGTTATGTTTTAGGTTGTTTTACCTTTAAGTTGAACTAATGTGAAGCTAATCAAGTTTATTGTGTTCTATTTTGTGTTTCTACATTTGGTTCTTTTCTGTTTTTTGCATTCCTTTGCATAGATGGCTCCTACTAAGCATGCAGCCACCAAGAAGCCATCTTCCAAACGTGCACGCACTGATTCTGCTCATTTTAAGTCTGCTAATGCTGATATGAAGTTTAATGATTGCTACAAGGGAGCAACCATTATTATGGAAAGGGTGGTCGATTTAGAATCCTTTGAGGGCACTTTCATCCCTGAGGTGTTCAAAGAAAGGACATGGACCAAACTCTTGAACCCGGTTATGGTTGTCTATTCAGAGATCATAAGGGAGTTCTTCTCCAATGCTGCTATAGACAGAGATCGTATAGAGTGCTGGGTAAGGCACAAGGAATTTGTGATTACAAGGGAGATCATCCAAGATTTTTTCGAAGTTCGTTCAACTTCACAGCCAATTGCAGTGCAGTATGAGGATAGATTGGGATCTACCGTTGAGATGATAAGGACACTTGGTGGCACACCTAATAAATCATCCATGAACACAATACCATTTTCACTGGAGATGAGAGCTTTGGCATATGTGATGATCCACAACTTATATCCGGTCACCAACCTCACCACTTTATCTGCTCCAAGGACAAGATTTTTGTAAGATATCTTTACCCATAAAGAGATAGATATTTGTGGACATATCTTCCATGTGTTGAAGAAGAGTATTGAGAAGCAGAATTCAAGAAATGTAATGCCATTTCCCTCACTGATTATGGGATTAATTGCGAAGACAAAGCTCAAATTCCCGAGTGGCCTCACTGTGGTTCTGAGGGACTATCCCATTGGTGCACATAGTCACCAGGAGCACAGCCCACATCAAAGGTTCCAAGACAGGTGTGCATACTACACCAGAGGTTCGTGTTGCAGATGAGGGCGAAGATACGGAGGAGGAGATGGATAGATTCACTTCAGCCACAGAGCCATCAGCTCAGCCACCATCCTCAGCACCAACACGAGGACCAGACAGACTCGACCGTCTTCTTGACAGAGTTGAGTAGATGTACACTGTGTTAGATTCCCATATACGGCACACAGTAGATCAGTTTGCTTATGTCCAGGGTCAAATCACAGCCTTATCATCTCAGATCGATGACTTATCCGTCAACCATGGTTCAGACTTTGAGTCGAACCAGTTCTAGCTCCTTTGGCCATTCCGGTCAAAAAGGGGGAGAAAATTTTGAGGGGAAGTTGAGGAAGAGACTGCACAGTGTTAGGGGGAGCATAAGTTTAGACTTAGAAACATTGGTTATTGGTTCACAGGCGGTTTACTTGTGTTTAATATTTAGCTTCTACAACTACTGGTTTATGTTTATGTTTTTACTACTTTTGTTTAAAACCTCAGCACATGTTGTTTTAGTTAATTTCAGTGTTTATTCAGTATATTGTGATTTGTGACTATCTCAATGCTTGTGTAGCATTCTCTTTATACTTTTAGATGTTGCTAAAATGTCTTAAGTACTTCACACTTGTGCCCTGGTAGGATTGTTCCTAAATGCATATACTTCGTGTAGTTTGCATTTCTTGTGTGATTAGACATGCAAGTAATCATAAGTGATTGCTTCATTGTACATGTCCGGATGAACATTTACCTGTTATATGTTCATGAAAGTTCAAATAGTGTAAAAACACCCTTGAACGTTTAGACCCCCAATTTACAAATTAACCAATTCAAGCTTTATGTCAAACAACTAGTGTGCGGAAAATGAACAAAAGCTATAAAACATTATTGGTAAACAATCTAAGCCAATTTAAAATCACAACCCAAAGCAGATAATAAAAGGCAAAGATAAAAGGGAAGGAAAATGCAAACACAAGGACAACACGCGATGTGTTATCGAAGAGGAAACTGAAGCCCTCGGCGTAAAACCTCTCCGCCGCCCTCCAAGCGGTAAGTAATCCACTAGAAAATGTAGTTGGGATACATGGACAGCAATAGACCCTCCAAGCCTAATCTACCCAGTGAACCTAAGCCCTCCAAGCTTCTTGCTCCAACGAGGTTGTGCCGAACCTATTTCTTTTCTAGCTTCACGGATTTCGGTACTTGACCATAGCATCAACCAATGTAAATTGGTTCCTTCCTAACTGCTTCCCAAAACACCAAACAGCCCTCTCATAGTAATGGATATGGTGAGAAAAGGTTTTGGTAAAATGCCTCTCAAGGGTTTAACAATGGAGAGGAAGAGAGTTAAGGAATTTGAAGAGACTCTTATGTAAAGACTGTAGATGAATCAATCTTGTTTTACTCTAGGGTTTCTCTCTCAAAATTCTCTCTGGAAGCTCTCTTTCTTTTGTGGGTATAAAGGGTATTTATATTGGGGTGAGAAAAGAATGTGAAACGTCAGGTTTTTCAAAACAGGGGTGGCTCGCGGCTTGACTGAGTCGCGAGATCCAGCCGCGCGATAACAAAACGGCCAGTTCTCCTATTTTGTCCTGTAGTGCTCCAGCTAGCATAACGCTTCAACTTCTGGCATGCTTGGCACGTGTGCTGCTTCTGGCGGCTTGCAGCCGCGAGTCACCCGCGAGATCCAGCCGCGAGACTCTGTTTTCTTGCACACTCTTGAGCATTCAACACTCTATCTCACTCACTACCCTTACAACAAACCCACCTAAATACAGGGTTACTAATTGCTAAAATACAAGCAAATTTGGTACGGAATAAAGCCAACAAGATGGTTGAATAAATTCAACCTTACAATCTCCCCTTTTGGCTATTCCGTGACAAAACCCTAAAACAGACTCTAGACTTAACATGTGAGTTGGGAACAGTTGAGCAAAACTCACTCACACCTAATTCTAGAAACTGTGAGGCACTTAAATCATAAGAACATGAAACTCCTGAAACACAACAATACACCATGATCATTGTATGCAGAAAGCATGAAATGCATATGAAACAAGCATAAAGTGATCAAGCAAAGATGAAGTTAAGAAACTAACCATGGCTTGATCAAACAAGTAATCACTACAAGGTAGTGATCATAATGCTCATTCACACTTGGAATGAACACTTGAACATACAAGCTAACAAGAACAATACAAGTTACTTGTATGCCCAACACTCAACCAATGCATAATACACTAAGTATATGCATCTAGGAATAATCCTACAAGGGCACAAGAGTGACAGTACTTAACCAGAAAATGCATGACATTTGGATAGAAGTACTGATTTAACAAAATCATAAAAGCTGCATAAAGCATGGTACAAACCATAAAGCCTACAAGTAAAAAACATAAACCCTAAAAGCTTACAGAAGCAACATGGGTACAAACACATTATACATAGAATAACAACTTAAACTGAAAAACAACTTAAAGTAAAGTATTGAAACTGCTTGTAGAAACACTCCCCCTTAGGTAATTTGCTCCCCCTCTAATCAAGCTATCACTCCCCCTTTCATTACATTCCCCTCCCTTATGACATCATCTCCCCCTTTTTGTCATGGAATAGCTACACATTCTCTTCTAACTCCCTTTGAATCTGATCCAATTGAGTTTGGAGTGAGGTAAACTTCATATCCCATCGAGTGTTGTGATGGTGTAGAGTAGATGTGAGTCCGGACATCTTGGTATTCAACTCGTGTACAGAGGATACAATGTGATCAAGTTTTTCGTCAAGGGAGAGGGTGCTGAAATGCGAACCACTGTGAGATGTGGAAGTTTCCGGTTTGGCTTTCTTCCGACTATGACCAATGCTTGCATTGAATGTACGCATGTTGATTGGACTCGGTTTTGAGCAAGGAGATTCATCTTCCGTTGGATAAATTCCTTTGAGCTTCAAGATCCTTGAAATGAGATAGCAGAAAGGAACACATATTTGGGACTCAATTCGTAGAACCGTTTTGCGCAGAACATGAAAGATATGAGCACAGATGTCAATCTCTACATCAGAGATTAGGTCATGAAGAAACAAGGCATGACCGAGGTTCATATACCCAATGCTTGATAGGGGGTACAAATTGTGAAACATCACAATTGTAAGCACTCTCAGTTTTGGAGGGAGAGAGGAAACACTGACAGAGTTTCCATTGGATGAGAATTCCAAGTCTTGTCCAAGACCCTCCTTAAGGAGTTCCTCATCAGGACAAAGATCATCATAAACTGGTGAGTGTCTAAGCATTGGTCGGTTGATGTGAAGGATCTTTGCCAAATATGCAGGAGAGACTGAAAAACTCTTTTTCCTAACCCAGCACTTAAGTTCTTCTCCTTCCACAATCGCGTTGGCATAAAATTCCTTTACCAAATTCTCGTAAGCGTCATCCAAATCAGAGAGAAGGTAATTTCAATCCTTGTGAGCAAACCATTTCGGAATGTCAGTGTCATGAAGTGACGATTGGTTAACAAGTCTTTCTAGTAATGGTGTAGCATTTCGGAAATAATTCTCATGAGACTGAAAGGCAGCATAGGATCTGAACTTGTTAGGATCGAACCCTCTTAATGAAGAACGAGTCCCTTTTGTTTGAGGTGAGTAGTCATCGACATCAATGACAGGTTCCTTTCCTTTGGAACTACCTCCTTTCACAGCTGCTTTCTTGAATGGAGACATTTCCAGTCTGTATCATGTAATAGAGGAAAAGAAAGAACACAATTCAACAGACATTATTAGCAGTGGGTTAGAGTCAAATTAGGGAAAATGAAGAAAACCCTAAGAGCTAGATGGAAATGACCAGAAAATAACAATGAAGGACAATAATGACCCAAATGTTGCTATAATATAGAGTGGATCAGATTAAAACCACACAAAAATGAAAATGTCAGACACTCAAATTACCAAACACGGGTAAGAGATATATGAATACCACATAGAACCATGATGAAAAGGCAATAACTAAGAAAAACAAAGAGTAGAGGACAAAACTCATACCTTTCCTTGAAGATTGAGAGAATGGTAACAAATTGGTGAAAGAATTTGAAGATTACCACAATGATGTTGAAATAGTGAAAGTAAGACCAAAAAGTGAATAGTCACAGAATGCGAGACAAGCAAATGAGGACCCCTTTTTGAGAATAGTGTTGAAAACGAGCTCATTTTGCAAAACACGCAATTTTCGTGACTGAGGTAAGTCACTAGAGAGTCGCCAAGATTACCCGCCAAAACACTTCAAAACAAAAATTTGAAAAATTTGCTAAGTGTTTTTCGCGACTGGAAGTCTTACTCGCGAGGTAGTCGCGAGCTGAGCCGCGAAAATCTCTATGTACCCCTCACGACTGGACCTTCCACTCGCGAACAAGTCACCAAAATTGACCCGTAAGCTTGCGACTATGGCATGTGACTTGACTTACCCACGACTGAGTTGCCAAAACAGGGCAAAACTTTTTTTTTTTTTTTTTTTGAAATTTTTAGTTTTTGAAGAACAAAATACTTTCCAAAAACACCTAAAACACTCAAAAATCTTTTTGTGCTTGAAATCAAATTGGGGCATCACATACACAATTAGCACTAGATCATGTGACCCATCTCAATTACAGAAGAATGCATATATGACCTCCCACAAGACTTGATTACATAATTTGGAGCTTTACATTTGACTCCACTTTCAATCATAACATTTGATCTTTTTGATCCTTTTGAGACAATCACCTCTCATTGTAAGAGTGATATCTGATATTTTACCTTGATGAGATAGCCTTTGGCTTTTTGAATAATCATTCACTTTAATTTTTGGTCGCTTTCCCTTTTCCCTAGTCGAATACTAGTATGTACGACAGCCTTTTGCAGCTCAATATCTCTTTTCATTTGGAGATTTACATTTGGTGAGCTCTTTTTAGCAAAAACAAAAATAAAGAGTGGGAAGATATATAGGCACAAGTCTATGCATGTCTCAAGATCAACATAACCATTCACTAATCATTCATGACAAGTTTGAAGATCTATTTACAACAGTCACATAGATTTCAAGATTTCTTCCACAGTGATAAGAGTGCAAAGAAACAAGCTACACTCGTAAATGCACAAAACCATTAGCACAAAGGTACAAGGCAAAATAAGTTTTGAGACAAAACTTCAACAATGTCGATCAAACTTTTTGATTTTCTACTTTTTACGTGGTTTTTGGATTTTTGACACATAAGAAAGAAAAGATTGATAAAAAACAACAATGTAAAAGCAACAAAAATAAACAAAGCAGTTAACATCCAACAGAATCATGTTATACAAAAAGCCAACAAAGTATTGTGTGCCCCAAAAGAAAAACTAACACATTGTAAATATGTGAAGCACACATCACACAAGAGATTCAAGGAATTGTACCAATACCAATGGTCTTACGGAGGGATTCAAACCGTGGACCATCGAGAGGCTTGATGAAGATGTTCGCCTTTTGATTGTCGGTGTGTATGAATTCAAGACACACATCTCTTTCCTCTACTAAATCTCGAATGAAATGGTAACGTATCTCTATGTGTTTGGATTTTGAATGCTGGACAGGATTCTTAGAAAGATTGATGGCACTGGTGTTGTCACAGAAGACACACATTGTCCCTTGAGGAATTCCATAGTCATGAAGTAATTTCTTCATCCAAAGAAGCTGGGTGCAGCAACTTCCAGCGGCTATGTACTCTGCTTCAGCAGTAGAGAGAGACATGGAATTTTGTTTCTTGCTCATCCACGAGACAAGATTGTTACCAAGGTAGAAGCAGCCTCCTGAAGTACTCTTCCGATCGTCCACACTACCAGCCCAGTCAGCATCTGAATACCGTGCAAGACAAGCATTTGAGTCTTTTGAATACCACAGACCATAGTCTGAAGTTCCATTGATATATCGAATAATTCACTTAACCGCAGTCAGGTGTGATTCCTTTGGATTAGCTTGATATCTGGCACAAACACCAACGCTGAATGCAATGTCCGGTCTGCTAGCTGTAAGATAGAGTAAACTCCCAATGATACTCCTATATAAGGTAGGACTCACTTCCACTCCAGAAGAATCAACATTCAGTTTAGTAAACGAGCTCATGGGAGTGGAGGCATGTTTTTTGGAGTCTAGTCCAAACTTCTTGACAATGTTTCTAGCATACTTTTCTTGTGAAACGAATATGCCTTCCTTCTGTTGTTTGACTTGAAGGCCCAAGAAAAATGTGAGTTCCCCCACCATACTCATCTCAAATTCTTTCTTCATCTCCTCAGAGAATTCAATAGCTCGATCTTCAATGGTAGCCCCAAACACTATGTCATCAACATATACTTGTGCCACAAGGAGATAATCTTCATCATTTTTGACAAACAAAGTCCGGTCGGCATATCCCCTTTTGAATCCTCTATCTAGGAGGTAATGTGTAAGCCGATCATACCAAGCTCTAGGTGCTTGTTTTAAGCCATAAAGGGCTTTCTTCAATCTCAACACATGATCAGGAAAGTGAGGATCCTCAAATCCTTTTGGTTGCTCAACAAACACTTCTTCATTCAGGTATCCATTTAGAAATGCACATTTTACATCCATTTGATAGAGTTTGAAGTTCATAGTGCATGCAATGGACATGAGAATTCGAATAGACTCAAGTCTTGCCATAGGAGCGAAGGATTCATCAAAGTCTACTCCTTCTACTTGAGTGTATCCTTGAGCTACTAACTGAGATTTATTTCGTATTATCTCTCCATCTTCATTGGTTTTGTTTTTGAATATCCATTTCATTCCTATGACATGAACATTTTCAGGCCTTGGAGCAAGTTCCCACACATCATTCCTCACAAACTGATTCAACTCTTCATGCATTGACTCAACCCAATTCTCATCTTGAAAAACCTCTTCTACCCTTTTTGGCTCAAATTGAGCAAGGTAGTAATAATATGTTACATGATTGGCCAAAAGGATGTTTCCCTTTCTGAGGCGAAGACCTTCATCTAGAGACCCTATGATGTTGCTTTCCGGATGATTCTTAATCACTCTTGATGATGGCTTCTTTGATGTAGAGACTTCATCACTCCGTGAGATGGGAGGATGGACTTCCGGAGGAGTGAGAGGACTTGATGTTCTAGATATTGATCTTGTTTCCATTCTTGGGTTCATGGGATTTGATTCTTCTTTTGGTGTAGATTTTTCAACTTCTATATCAAGAACTTCGACCTCAACATCGGGTTCTTTGGTGCTCGGCCCTTCTCCATCATCAATCATCTCTACCTTAGTTAAGGCATCATCAATCTTGACATTGATGGACTCCATCACTGTCTTAGTTCTCTTGTTAAAAACTCTATACGCCCGACTCGTAGTAGATTCCCAAGAAAAATACCTTCATCACTTTTTGCATCAAATTTCCCAAGATTCTCCCGATCATTTAGGATATAACACTTGCTTCCAAACACTCAAAAATACTTTACTCTAGGCTTCTTTCCATTCCAAATCTCATAAGCGATCTTCTTTGTTCCTACTCGGAAAAATATTCTGTTGCCAATGTGACACGAGGTGTTTATAGCTTCTCCCCAAAACTTTTGAGGTATTTGCTTGTTAAGTAACATGACTCTTGCCATTTCCTGAATCACCCGATTCTTTCTCTCTACCACTCCATTTTGTTGAGGAGTTTTGGGGGTTGAAAATTCTTTTTTGATTCCATTCTTTTCACAAAAAGACTCAAATCTTGCATTCTCAAATTCCCTCCCATAATCACTTCTTATCTTGGCAATAGGGACCCCTCTCTCATTTTGTAGTTTCTTGCACAAAATTTCCAACCTTTCACATGCTTCTGATTTTTCTCTAAGAAATTTAACCCCCAAGTGTATCTTGAATAATCATCCACAATGACCATAATGTACCTCTTTCCTCCTAGACTTTCAGTTCTCGTAGGCCCTATTAGATCAACATGAAGTAACTCTAAACACCGAGAAGTAGCAATCACATTCACCTTGTGATGACTTGCCTTTGTTTGCTTTCCCATTTGACATGCACCACAAATAGTCTTCTTCACCTTTCCAAACTTAGGAAGTCCTTCAATTGCTTCAAGTTTGGACACTTTAGCTACTTGTTTGAAATTTGCATGCCCAAATCTGTGATGCCAAAGTTCCAACATGTCAACACGAGCACTTCTACACGAAATGGGTGCCGTAGGAACTACTCCATAGCAGTTGTTTGTAGTCCAATTTCCCTCTAAGACTTGAATCCCTTCTTCATTGATGATTAAGCATCCTTTAGAGAATTGGACCAGGAAGTCCTCATCACATATTTGAGTGATGCTCAGAAGATTTGCCTTCAGCCCTTTGATGTATAAAACATCTTTCAACAGAGGTAATCCAGCTATCTCGATAGTCCCTTTATCGAGAACTTGAGCATGACTTCCATCACCAAAAGTCACATAGTCACCAACCTTTACTTTGAGTGTCTTAAACAGTGACTTATCCCCTGTCATATGACGAGAACAACCACTATCAAGATACCACAAGCATGAATTAAATACCTTCAATGAGGTATGCACAAATAAGCTCACATGAGACAAACATTATTGACCTTCAAACAGAATCTTATCTTCAATTTTCATGTTTCTGTTAGATTGACCTTTCATTTTTAGACTCTCAATCATCTCACACAACATTCTATTTTTTTCTTTTGTATTTCTTAATCAACGATTTAGATTCAGATATGCTATTGTGTAAGATGTGGTTCTTATTTTCAAAATATTTCAGCATGTGAACAAATATCCTAGCATGTTTCTTGGTTTTTAACAACTCTACGAGTTCATTGTTAAGACACTCTTCAAACATACTCATAAAGTCATTTTCACAAACACTTAAACTACAATTCAGCATGGCATTTTCCATAACAGCATCCATAACAAAGGCGTCTAGGATCGCACTTAGGTAATTAAACCACAACAAGTGCACCTGCTCTGATACCAATTGAAAGTTCAAATAGTGTAAAAACACCCTTGAACATTTAGACCCCCAATTTACAAATTAACCAATTCAAGCTTTATGTCAAACAACTAGTGTGCGGAAAATGAACAAAAGTTATAAAACAGAATTGGTAAACAATCTAAGCCAATTTAAAATCATAACTCATAGCAGATAATAAAAGGCAAAGATAAAAGGGAAGGAAAATACAAACACAAGGACAACACGCGATGTGTTATCGAAGAGGAAACCAAAGCCCTCGGCGTAAAACCTCTCCGATGCCCTCCAAGCGGTAAGTAATCCACTAGAAAATGTAGTTGGGATACATGGACAGCAATAGACCCTCCAAGCCTAATCTACCCAGTGCACCTAAGCCCTCCAAGCTTCTTACTCCAACGAGGTTGCGCCGAACCTATTTCTTTTCTAGCTTCTCGGATTCCGCTACTTGACCATAGCATCAACCAATGTAAATTGGTTCCTTCCTAACTGCTTCCCAGAACACCAAACAGCCCTCTCACAGTAATGAATATGGTGAGAAAAGATTTTGGTAAAATGCCTCTCAAGGGTTTAACAATGGAGAGGAAGAGAGTTGAGGAATTTGAAGAGACTCTTATGTAAAGATTGTAGACGAATCAATCTTGTTTTACTCTAGGGCTTCTCTCTCAAAATTCTCTCTAGAAGCTCTCTTTTTTTTTGTGGGTATAAGGGGTATTTATACTGGGGTGAGAAAAGAATGTGAAACGTCAGGTTTTTCAAAACAGGGATGGCTCGCGGCTTGACTGAGTCGCGAGATCCAGCCACACGATAACATAACGACCAGTTGTCCTATTTTGTCCTGTAGTGCTCCAGCTAGCATGACGCTTCAACTTCTGGCATGCTTGGCACGTGTGCTGCTTCTAGCGGCTTACAGCCGCGAGTCACCCGCGAGACTATGTTTTCTTGCACACTCTTGAGCATTTAACACTCTATCTCACTCACTACCCTTACAACAAACCCACCTAAATACAGGGTGACTAATTGCTGAAATACAAGCAAATTTGACACGGAATAAAGCCAACAAGATGGTTGAATAAATTCAATCTTACAATTCATTGGAGTCATTCTTTAATGACTGCCCTTGTTTGATTAAGTGTTTGTTTGCATGATATCTTTTGTTTACATACTTGATCGCACTATGCTTGTTCTTGTTCATACCTTGTGTTCAACTTGTCTTAAGCTTAACGAAAGTTTTGTTTATGTGCGAGTGTTTCAAGTTACAGGTATAAACTGCAAGTGCTTCACAGTTTCTAGATTAGGTGTGAGTGAGTTTTGCCATTATTCCCAAACTCACGTTTAAGTCTAGAGTCTGTTGTTAGGGGTTTTGTCATGGAATAGCCAAAGGGGGAGATTGTAAAGTTGTGATTTACAAATTTGTATTTTGTTGGCTTTTATTCCGTGCCAAATTTGATTGTAATTATTTTCAATCTTGTGTACCCTGTATTTATTGTGGGATTTGATTGTAAGGGTTGTGTGCTAGAGAGAGAGTGTGTGAAGACTCAAGTAAGTGAAGCATGTGCCTTGCACATAATGGGAATGCGAAGAGTCTGTACAAATGGAGACAGCTGTGTCTTGCGAGTATTTCGCAGGTAAGGCCTTCCCACGAGACACCCGCGAGACATTCTGTTCTGCCAGTCTGTACTGTCTGATACACACTTTCTGTACCCTCACATATATACCCATATTACCCACAAATGTGATAGAGAGCTTCTGAGAGAAAACCCTAGCTAAAACACTTGAGAGTTAGAAATTGTTTTACCAACAATTCTCTACACATTTTTTTGTGGAATTTCCTCATCTCCTACCTCTCCATTTCCATACCATTGAGAGGTCAATAGCCCAAACACTTACCACACCTTTTGAGAGTGTCCAGTGAGTTTTTGGTGCTACTGGGAAATATTGGAAGAAGCCAAGGATGGCAGATGCAACATGGAGCTTGTTGCGGGATCCGGAGAGCTAGACAAGACATGGTTCCAAAAAGCCTTGTTGGAGTAGGAGCTTGGAGGGCTTAGGTACAGAGGGTAGATTAGGCTTGAAGGGTCTCTTGCTTACCCATGTAAATCTTATAATCATAATGAGCAGCAATGGATAAGAGAATTCTAATAGATTTAAGCATTGCTACTGGTGAAAAGGGTTTTTCATAATCAATACCTTCTTTTTGTGTATACCCTTTCGCCACTAGCCTTGCTTTAAAGGTTTCAACCTTTCCATCTATCCCTCTCTTCCTCTTATAAATCCATTTGCAACCAACAGGTTTAATTCCGTTAGGTGCCTTTACAAGATCCCAAACTTGATTGGAAAACATTGAATCCAATTCAAATTTTATAGCTTTGATCCAATGATGTGCATCTATATCTTTCATTGCCTCTTTATAAGTGTAACGATTAGAATCAACCTTTTCTGAGATAGCTTCATAAATTGGTTGTTCAATTATAGGTTCATCTAATTCAGCCAAGACAACTTTACTTCTAGGATTAAAATTATTCACATAATCATCTTCTAAAAATTTGGCATTGGTGCTAACAAACACTTTGTTATCTTTATGATTATAGAATAAATAACCCTTGGTTTCCTTTGAATACCCTAAAAACATGCATACTTTTGTTTTTGCTTCCAACTTATCAGACTTCCCTTTCAACACATGTACTGGACATCCCCAAATGTGAAGATATTTCATACTAGGCTTGCGCCCACTCCACAATTCCTTAGGTGTGTTGGGAACTGATTTTAATGGAACTAAATTTAAAATATGCATTGCAGTTTTTAGTGCATATATCCAAAAGGAAATTGGTAAAGTTGAATAATTCATCATGGACCTAACCATTTCTAAAAAAGTCATGTTCCTTCTCTTTGCTACACCATTTTGTTGGGGAGTTCCAAGTGCAGTCAATTGGGATACAATCCCATTTTGAGTTAAGTAATCCTTGAAATCCCCAAAAAGGTATTCGTCTTGATCAGATCAAATGGCCCTTATGTGTTTACCTAATTGGTTCTCAACTTCAATCCTAAACTCTTTGAACTTTTCAAAGGCTTTGGACTTCCGTCACATTAGGTACACATAACCATATCTTAAGTAATCATCCGTAAAAGTGATGAAGTACTCATAAGCTCCTTTTGCTTGGGTTGACATAGGACCACATACTTCCGTATAAACTAATTCAAGCAACTCTTGGGCTCTTCTACCTTTTGCATTAAAAGGCCGTTTGGTCATTTTACCTTCCAAACAAGATTCACAAACTGGAAATCCATCAAAGTCCAATGGCTCTAAAAGTCCATCTTTGATCAGTCTTTGAATTTTGTTTGAATTAATATGACCCAAACACAAGTGTCAAAGATATTTATCATTAGTAGAAGGCAACTTTCTCTTTAATGATTTTACATGAGAGTTATTATCTCTTTCAGAATTTTATAATTCATGCTTATTAGGAGTTAAAATATGAAAACCATCAACAATATTGCCAGAATAAATACACACTTTATCCTTCTTTATTACAACATTATCTTTCAAGATAACACAATATCCATATTTACCTAAATAAGTTGCAGAAATTAAATTCCTATGAACATTAGGTACATATAAACAGTCTTTCAATATTAAAACTCTAGAATTAAAACACATATTAAACACTCCAATAGCTACAACTGGAATTCTGCTCCCATTAGCCAAAGTAAGAAACAATTCCCCTTCATTTAGCTTTTTGGTCTCTTGGAACCCCTGCAAAGTATTACAGATATGATTAGTACAACCTCACACACCAGGAATTCGTGGGATTTTGTACTAAATATATTTCAAGAAGGAATGAACTTTTCATACCCTTATTATTGGCAACTCTAAATTTTGGACAATTCTTCTTCCAATGACCTTTCTCGCCACAATGGAAACACTTTCCTTTGGCATAGTCCTTCTTCTTTCCCTTGTTGCCAACTCCTAAGGCAATTTGTTTACCATCTTGCTTGGCGAAGTCCGTCTTCTTCTTCTTTTGAATTAGGATGAGAAGTAGAAGCTTCAGCCATATTGGCATCAACAATGGATGTACCAAAAATGCCTTCCGCCGCCACCAATTCATTCATTAATTCAGACAATGTATAAATTTTTTTGTTCATGTTATAATTAAGTCTGAATTCCTTGAATGATTTTGGTAGTGACTGGAGTATCATATCCGCTTGGGATTCTCCATCAATATCGGCACCTAAAACCTCCAGTATATTCATATGAGAGATCATCCTAAGACAATGCTCCCTTACTGAAGTACCTTCAGCCATTTTGGTATTATAAATCTGCCTCATAATTTCTCGCCTAGCAGAACGACCTTGCTCACCAAACATTTCCTTCAGACTTAGCATTATGTTCGAGACTAGTTCTACATCCTGCATTTGATGTTGTAGAACATTTGAGATAGATGCTAAGATATAGCACTTGGCCATCTCATTAGAGTTCTACCAACGATTATATCGCTATTTTTCCTCAAGAGGAGCATCTAATGATGGAAAGTTAGGACAAGCTTGACTAAGCACATACTTGTTCTCTTCAGTAGTAAAAACAATGTCAAAATTTCTTTTCCAGTCAACATAGTTGGATGCAATCAATTCGTTTTGATTAAGAATAGCAACAAGTGGACTAAATGATGGCATGATTAAATTTGAAAACAATAAACATGAATATAATAAGTAAACTGGACATTATCAATTTAGCATATAAACATATAGTATGAAACCTTAACAAAACCATAATATAAAATATGCAACAACAACCCAATCCATATTCAATATCCCTTAGCATAGAGTGAACATTAAATACTATGATTGATTGAGAACTATTCTCATTATTAGTGCTATCATGATAACTCTTATCAAACACTAATAATATGCTGTATTAACTTTAGACTCTAAGTAATAATGACATAGCTCCTTTGGGAAATTAACATTACACTTAGTCTAGTGTACACCATTATCTAGAATCATGTGTAGCCACATTTCATCTCCCTTATAGCGTTTAAACTTGTGATACCATGAAACAAAACACCCTCCTTTGGGATCGTGAGGCATATATGCCAAGACGAGGTGCTTGTTCACACTACTTTAAACGGGTAAGTTCAATCTTATAGTACTATGAAGTAAACACCCTCCTTTGGGATCACAAGGCATATACGCCAAGACGAGGTGCTTACCCACACTACTATTAATCAATAATGGAGGTCATGAGATCCAACCCTTGTATCTCTTTCCCACTAGATATTTTAAAAGAAAGGATTTTAACTAGAAAACATGTGAAATCTCATCACACATAGCCTTGCACTTTATCTATGTTTTAACACTTAGTGAAAATTCATAAAACAGTTCATTCGATCAATCAAAGGTATTTCTCGATCAATCGAAATGTTCAACAAATTCATTTCAAATCTTCTGGATGACTCGATCAACTCACAATTCCTATTCGATCGATCGAAAAGGAACATTCAATCAATCGAAGGGAATTCTCGATCGGTCGAAAAATTGAAGAAATTCATCACAAAGTCTCTAGTTGACACGATTGATTCTTGATCGCCATTCGATTGATTGAAAAAGAACATTCGATCGATCGAAGGTGATTCTCAATTGATCGAAACTCGTGAAACTGAATTTTTTCAAATTTTTCTGGTAACCTTTTTTTTGACGTTTCACTTGAACAAAACATAGTTTCTTGATTACATCAGAATGATATTGAGATCAAAACTGAATTTCATTGATGCTATAGCCTTAAAGTTTAATTTAACATACTTAATATCAAACTTAAACAACATCATAACATCAATTTCAGTTTTTATCAAACAGTAATTTCAACAACCATGCAAAAAATTAATTGTAGAATCTTCTAACATCATGAAATTACTATCTTTAGTCCCAAAACTCACAAAACATGTTATACAATTTCGAAATTGAAGACCACTCTGATACCTAGAGAAACATGGTTTGTATCGCATACAAAACATAGCGGAAAATTAACGGATCTACTTCATTCGCAATTGATAACATGTACTATGTAAATTTCAGAATTTAAGAATAAGAGAGTGTACCTTGGTACAGTGAAATTCAAAAATCAAAGATTAGAAGTACTTGGGAATACTTGTAATCTTCACTCCAATTCCACATATGCCCAAGAAGTGTGGTCTCTCAATCAGTTTATATGTATGTGTTCAAAGGAGAATAAGAGAGTAACTTACACTCACATACACACCATTTCATTCTCTTATAAAATTCTGTATGTTTCTCTCCTTAAATATAACTGATTATCTAATTGGTCTAGCCTTTTGGGCCATTCCAATTGGGCTTTTGTATGTGGCTTGGAGTGGGATCAAAAGAAAACAAATAAGACACTTGCTCCAATGGGTTTTCAGCCTTTCTGCCAACTATTGACAAGCCCAAAATTACCATTAATTATATTTAATACCACTATATAAATATAATTTCACTCTAGGACTTATTAATAAATTATATCTCAAGACTTTATTATACATACAACCCCTTCATTAAAATATTCATAGTAATACAAAGTCATGAATGTTAACTGTCACTCTGAAGATTACTACATCTTAATCCTTGAGTACCTGGTTTAATCTTTTAAGTTATTTATCATATATTTATGAAATCCAATTTCATAAATATATACTTTAGTAATTCCTTACCAAAGTGGTTAGGCCTAACACTCTGAATGACCAAACCTATTAAACTTATTTCAGGGAAATATTTTATATCTCCGTTAAGAGATTATAAATTCTATCTTGAGAATATATGTTCCTTCTACACTAAATGCAGCTGCCCAACATACTGAGGTTTTGATCGTGACTTTAGATCTCACTTCTGATACATCAAAGCAATCTACACTTCATGATCAGGTTCATTATTCTATCAGGATTGAGAGTTGATGTAAATAGAAGTCATGAGATTTATTATTCATTAGACAGTCGTTAGTAGAATAATAAATCTCACAGTGGTCTAGTTCAATATATCTTGACTTAAAACATATCAACTAGAAGTCTCCACTTCCAAGATCAAGAAAAATTATTTTAGTTGATATGTTATAGTCTTCGCAGATGAAATGCCCAATTTCATCATCGACTACAAACTAAAATTATGAATTTACAAAGAACTTGTGATTTATATCTTTTGTGACTAAATCACATAAATCACATACAATGCATCTCATGGACTATATGATAATGTCCAAATATTCATGTTACCATTATTTTAGATAATAATAAAACAACATTATTAATCACAACATAATATCATACATAGTATCATACAATAGGATTTAAAGGGAACATATCCTAATAGGAGATGCCTCAGTTGTCCTTAATTGTTGCAAAAAACAATAGGCTCAAAACTCCAATTTCTTTTATGCAATTCATTGTGATGATGTTGGCCATATTGTTAATATTTTTTCTTTTTTGGTGGATGCGCAACCAAGAATGGCTTATCAATACTTTGGGGATGTAGTGACATTTGACATGACTTATAAAACAAACAAGTATGATATGCTATTTGCTCCTTTTATGGGGTTAAACCATCATTGTCAATCAATTTTATTTGGTTGTGCATTGTTGCAAGATGAGACAGAATAAACTTTTGTATGGTTGTTTGAAACTTGGCTTCAAGCAATGCGGGGGAAGAAACAATATCTATTATTATGGATCAAGATTTAGCCATGGGTGCAGCTATTGCAAAGGTATTCCCAAGAACTTTGTCATCATCTTTTTCTTTGGCATATTAAGAAGAAATTTCTAAAGAAACTTTCCCATATATATTATAAGAAGTCAATATTCAAATGTGAGTTGAAGAGATGCATATGCGAGTCACCTAGCATGGAAAAATTTGAGGGGGCTTGGAAAAGCCTAATATTGACTTATAGCTTGGATAGAAATGAATGGAAATTTTTTTAGGTTGAATGGAAACATTTTTTTTTCCTTAAAACTCATTGAAAGACATCTAAACATCTTTGTCATAGAAAAACTAGCAGCTTCATGGGTAGCAAAGTTACAGCATCTCCTAATCCAAACATCTCTAATTACAAAAGTTGATACGTGAAAAAGTGGTTTTATTCAATCAATGGGAGATCAAGTGTACAACTAACATAAAAACATTTAGCAGTAACAACTAACAACTAATACAATAGTGTTTGCTGCTCCATAATCACTCTTAAACCTACAAAAATTCTTAGTCACTAATAATACATTTTGTTTTCCCATCAAAACGTTTGTCAATGAGCCTTCTAGCATTTCCCCGCAAAATGAAATGAAGTGTTTCTTTTGATACTTTCACGATTAGTTATAAGCAATAAATCTTACTTTAAGAGCCTATTCAAAAAATTAGAGCAAGTCAGTACTGCTACTTCCATATGGTGATGTTATCTTCCAAAAGGTCAAGAAAAACTAAAATTGAAAGCATCAATGCAAAGTGAGAGACATAGTGACAACAAACCACTACACCCACCAAATTTTTTAACTTCAGCAATCAAATATAGATGCAATAGAATAAAATAGTTCTAGTTAAGAAAAGTTAAAGAGGAAAAAAACGTGTGAGACAACATAGTCTGGAACGATAGGTAGAGAATGAATAAAATCACTTTAAAATAATCATTATACATTCGTACCTATGACAATAGTTGTGTTATTGAACAAAGTCTGGCGGTTGTGGCTTTTTTTTTTTTTTTTTGGTGGATGCTATCGGTGACTTGGCCATGGAAGTGGAAGAGCCATGGCCGAGAGAGAGAGAGAGAGAGAAACGTGTAGTGGAGAGAAAGACAGAGAGTTAGATGTATACACTTTTTTGGGTTTAGAGATAAGTATCAAATGTACAAGGGATAATAAATGAGATCAATTAGAATATTAGCATTAATGAGGGTCTTGTTTTATCGTTGGATTTACTTAAATTCAATGATTTAGAAGAAGGCGTAATTCTTACACTTATATCATGTGTAACTTGAACTTATCTCTATATAATAGATAAAATGTACATTATTATAAAATTAAATGTGCCATGTAACTGACACATTATAATCTTCGCACAATAATGGTTGATTAGATTTTAGGATTTACAGGGTAAAAAAAAAAAAAAAAATTACATGATCCTTACTATGTCCTTGATTATTGCTAATATGCTCTACCCATTTTAACATTTCCAACCATACTTTTGGTCGAATTGGTAATGAAGTGGATCATCCAATTGCCCCGATATTTAAGTAACGGAAAAAGAGGGAGTAAAGCAAGCTATTAGTTGCTAGATACTAGACAAGACACATGTAACTGCAACTCTCTTCTTAATCTCTTCCAAATACATATGCGGTAGTTCTCATGATCATTCTTTATGATTATCATCAAAGTAGTTACAGTTAGGGTTTGTTCTCTAAATCTAATTTATTGGCATATTATAAATAATTAAATTGTTTAATTATGTGAGACTATTTGTATATGAACTAATTTAATATTATTATCTAATCCTTGAGATACATTGGATGTGATTTATGTAATATAATTACAGAATATATAAATCATAAATTCCTTGAAAACTCAAAAAACTTAGTTCAGAGTTAGTGATGAAATTTGGTGTTTCATCAGCGAAATCTATAACATTTCAACTAAGATGGTATGTCTTGATTATGGAAGCGGAGACTTTTAGTTGATGTGTTGGTGTGTCTTTAGTGTGTAAGAGATATTGAACTGGACTACTATGAGATTAATTATTCAATTAACAACTATTACCTAAATAATAAATCTCGCAACTTCTATTTTCATAGATTCTCAATCCTTAGAGGATTGTGAATCTGATCATAAAATGTAGATTGCTCTAATATATATCATGAGTGAGATCTAATATAACAGTCAAAATCTTAATATGTTGGGTAATCGGCTAACCACATGTAGTGTTAAGGGAACACATATTCTCTAGATGGAATCTATAATCTCTTTCTATAGAGATACGAAATATCCTCTTGAAATAAATTTAATGGGAACTGGTTATTCAAAGAGTTTGGCCCAGCCACTTTACTAAAATTTATATTTAATGAAATTAGATTTCGTAAAATATATGAATAATTAAAATAGTTTTTTTTATCTTGGCACACATTTTACAAACATATCTACAATTAATGCAAGAATTTTCATATTTTAAAAATATCCACATTTTAACACAAAGTGCAAGTGAGAAAATAGAAATGAATTGATTGCTGCCGTTGAGGTTGTACATATGATTTATTAATTGTAACATTTTTGGTTAACTACTTATAATGTGGAGGTGCATGAGTAGGGACCTCACATGTCCAAATTTGAAAATTTTCTTGTAGCAATTTACTGCAATCAATTGGCTTTTTTCCCCCGGGATGAATTGGCTATCAGAATGTTCGTTTGTGTAGATGGGTGCAGGCTTATATCCATTAACCAACATTTGTCTTGGAAACATGCCATTCATGAAGAATAGGAGGTTTATCTTTGTATTAGAACCCTTGTGTGTATGTGATTGTTTCTCAAAAAATAAAAATAAAGGATAATTGTTGCGCATTGCTTAAGAGAGTGTATTGTGTGTAATATAACTTACCTTGGTATCCTCCCATAAAAGTTACTATGCCATTTAAGTAAAGTTTATGATATGCCTTAATGTTAGAACTCTTTTTCCTCTCTTTTGTATGTGTATCTTTTTCTCAAAAATAAAAATAAAAAATCACCTCTAACTTTTTTTGCCTCCTGAGAAGTATATTCCGCATTGCCACTTTACTATCCTTCATCTACAATCTACTGGGCTAGCCCATCCAATATTCGAGACACATGCAAGTGTTTATGTATATTATGTGTCAGCTACTAGTAGGCAGGAGGTACTAGTTTTTTAAGAAACACTAATACATTTGGTATCTTATAGTTTTCAATAATTAAATATGAAACAAAAAATACAAATTAGTTTATTTTAAAAATAGATTGTTTTGTTTTTGGAATAAGGGCTTTATTGCTTTTGGTAAAACGTGAAACAAAAATGCAAAAAGTTAATGGACTAGTAGGTACAAGTAACTAGTGTCATCAGATTTTTGGATGTTCTATATAGTGAACTCAAGTTGGTTCGTTTGATAGTTCTAAAAAGCATGAATCTATTTTAAAGACTCATTGGAATAAAAAATTTAAATGAAATAAAACAAAACAGCATTCCAAAACTGTGCAATAAAAATAGGATGGTTTATTTCCTTGAAAGTGTTTAAACTTACAAATGCCCAGCCCTAGTCATTATTGGCAGGCTGATTTCTAGGGTCTCCTACAAACCTATAATTACAAACCTCACCCCACACACCCCACCAAAAAAAAAAAAATTGACGATTCGCAATTTCCTGACCCTGTCTAGAGGAGGGGAGTCCCATTGATTTCTAAATAATCTTTGTGTTCTCTACATTGATGTTCAATGGCTGAACCTTATAGACTTGAGGAGTCCCAGCTAGCATCAACAGCACTGATGATCTTGTCATGTAGTTTGGGTCCAGCACATGCAATTATACCTCGATCAAGACCTTCTAGGTAAATGCCCTTTGAAAAGTCAAGTGGTCGCCCTCTGGCATCAGTTACCACTCCACCAGCCTCCTGTATGATAACAACTCCTGCTGCATGATCCCATATTTTCTCCTTGTAGCCTGCCCTCGCAAACTTCATAAAAATCTCAGCATCTCCACGGGCTATAGCAGCATATTTGACCATACTGTATACTCTTAGTGGTTGCTTCCTGCAGTCATATCATGACAAGTGAGCTCTTTCCACAGCCAAAATATTATACCCCAAGAATTCATCTTTAATGTTATTGGTATGTTAATTGTACAATTCAAGCTTCTTCTTTTTTTGGAGAAGATTCCAATTCAAGCTTGTGTAACTAAGATATAATTATTTTCTAAAAAGAATGAAAGGAAACATTAGTCAGTCACATTTAATTCAATTCATCATTTCCTCTGAGATTCGAGACAAAAATGTATTAATTTGGTAAAAGAAAATAGAATATAATAAAAACATATGTACCTAAGCCCCATGCTGTGAGCCACTCCTGCTGTGAAGGAGTGGCTTGAATTTGCCTTCTCAACTGGTTCACAAAAGGTTGCCAATGATGGATTATCAATGGAAGACACTCGAACTGGCCTTACAGAGTTTGGCCAGACTAACTTCTGATTTACATGGAGTAGTGGTTGCATCAAAGCCTTACCACTACCTCTCCTAGCGTAAATCACACAACCTTTGTCCCAAGACTCAGATGTTGGTGGGGTCAACTTAGAAATAATTCTGTGGTAGCGATGATGATAACTTAGCCATTCCTTTCTCATTGGATAATTTGGACACCCAAGAACTCCAAGCACTACTTGCCCATCCTCTATCAGTGCTAGAGCTACAGCATATTGATCCCCACGGACAAACCCCAATGTGCCATCAACAGGGTCAAGTGTCCAAAATCTTCCAGTAGGACCCCCAGTTGAGTTGCAACGGCTTATGGCTTCAAGAACCTCTGAGGTCCCAAGGGAAATATTTGGACCTTTGAGTCCAAAACGAGGTGCTTCAGCTAGACATTCATTTACAGTGTTCGATACAGTTGCTAATAGTCCAGCTGCATCAGCCTTGCAGAGTTTTTGAATATCTTCTTCAGCAACTATGGACACATTTTTACTCCCAAAGGACTCAGATAGCAACCAGCTGACTGTTGCTTGGACACTCCAATCTGTGTACATGTCGTGATTAGCATAATTAGCCAATCTGAAATAAATATCATCTTCAATACTTTATTTGAGGACTGAAATGTACTTGTTGAGGTTCAATTGGTGACTCTTTCTCCTTTATTTTTTTATTTTTTTATGGATAAGTAAAAAAATTTATTCCAAAAAGAGAGAGAGAAAATATACAACAAATGCTCAGATACAAGCATTAGTGGCCTATAATCCTAATGCACACAAATCCCTATTCCCTCACGGGGAAAACCTCTTTACCCCAAGGGCTAGAGAGAACTAAGCCTTACAAAACCCTGGACTAATACCTTACAATAAAGGTAAATATTACATAATCCAACTCTGAAAATATTATGGTGATTCTAATACTACACTGCAAGTTTTTTCACGGCAAGGCTATATGTTTAAACTGCAGTGCATTGATAAATTAAAGCCCCATTCATAAATGGTGACATAAAGATGTGCCAATAGAAGATTAGGAAACCAGTGGAGGCCCCAACCAGTAAAAAGTAATTACTTCAAGACTAGTACTTAAAGGGGAAACTTCATCTTAGCAATTTTGAAGCACTTTGCCTACTATTGATAAAACTACAACACCATTTTACTTTCAACTAGCATTAAAAGTACTAATATAATGCTAGAAAATGATGAATAATGACAAGGAAATTGAACTTATTCTTCCCCTGGAAAGGAAGGTAAAGGGATACCTTTACTAAAACAGCAAGAATATACGTAACATAAACAAAGAAAGGAAATTAGAATTCTGTATAAATTCTAGAGTTGTTGCAGTAAGAATATTTATGGTATAAGGAAACACTTCCCACAGTAAGGAGTTCTTTCCCAGGGAAAAAATGTTTGTTTAATAAGGAAACAGCATGAATGTTGATCATTCATGGAGAGCAGACCAATGGGGTAAAAATCATTGCAAGGAGACTTATATATGCTGAAGAAGATAAATAGATGAGGCCTCATTGTAACCTATTAGATTATTGACACCCACTATGAGGAGTGTCTTTTAGTGTCATCAATATAGGCAACTTTCTGAATTGCAGAAAAAAGGAATATAGAGAAATATATGAAAGGAAAAAAAAAATAAAGGAGAACCTTTATAAGGATATCTATTATTCTTTCTTGCTGATTCTAATGTACCAGTTTACTATTCTGTCAAACTTTCTACAAGTTAACTGGATGCAACTGTAAGTGATTCAGTGAACAGAATATATATCTGACTATTGATAGATTGAATCACTTTCATGAAGATTGTGCTATAATGGTACATATTACATAAATAAAGAACTAAAAATTCTAAAACAAATTCTTGATGCAAAAAGAATACAGCTTGTTTAATAAAATTTCATTGAAAATAGTCGGAAAATTGATGAAGTCCTTGGAACGTACTCACCCAAAAAAGTCATAGGTGCAAGAGGTGATTCAAAAAAAGAATTAGGTACTCTTTGCATTACTCTATTAGTACTAATTGTAAGTTCCTAACCTCATGAGCAAATTGTAAGTCAAAATTTTAGTATTACTGTATTGTTACTCATTGCAAGAGCTGATCAAAGACCATACCTCCCACCTTGAATTACGTTAGTACTATATATATATATATATATATATTTTTTTTTTTTTGCCCCCACCTTTTAATTCTAAAACGGTTCTAAACATCTGCTAAAGAAGTCACAACTGACAAGGAAATTTACGATCATCTGAAAAGTCAAAATGTGGCTTCATAGTCAACTGTGGCTCTCAGAAACTAGGATGTCTTTCATGATCTATTCATAAACCGTATCCCAGGGCCCAGGCACGATAGCATTCTAATGGCTCCAATGTTGAGAGTTAAACTTAATTTAGTTTATGAAACTACATTTTATTTATGAAAAAAGTTAGTAAAACAGGGAGTTGTTGTATGCAGCAGTAAATTTTTGAAGTTGCCTAATCTAATATGGTGTAAGTTAAGAGTACAATAAGAGTTCTCTTTCTCTTCCCTCAACAATCTGTCTTCCTTTAAGAGTGATTCTATTCCATTGTGAGTGGTGTGTTTGTGTGGGAAGGCCCACCCGCTTCCAACATCCAAATATCCAATACATAAATTTTTTTTTTTTTCTAATTGCTTGTGTTATTGCACAACACTACATGGTTAACTTACTTTCCTTGAAAAAGGTCTTTTAACACTTGTATTTAATAAAACATTTTTCTCTTATCAAAGAGTCTCTTATTTTTCTATTTTCTTCTAGCAATTAATCAACAAGCAATGGTCCACTTCCATGGGCTGCTTTTGTTCATGCATTCCAGCTTTCACCCCCATTTATTAACTTTATTTTCCCATTCTTATGAAATTCCTATTCAATTTGAAAATATCTGTGGGTGGCTCAGATATTGCACTTTTGATTAGATCAGTTTCATTATAATATGTCCCAGAATCCAGATACCGAACCATTAAAAAAATTATTACCATATTAAAACCAAATCGAAGCAAACAAGTGACTATTAGTCTGTTCTATTATATTCTCACGCTATAATGTCAGAGAACAACATGAATAAGACCTAACAAGTCTTTAGCATATATTTGATTAGCACAGTGTCATACATCCTAAACCCAACTCGCATAAATGGATAACATTTGAGTGGAATTAAAAAACCCACCAAAGATACAGCCAAAGGCAACCAAAATAATACATGAATACGAACACCAACACCAATAACAAGAACTCAATTAAGAAAAAATTATTAAGAAAAAGCAAGAAGATGAAGAATTACCTGCAACAGTGACAGGAGAATTGTCATCCTTGGATTGGACCTGACCGTTGGTTTTGGAAATCAAATTGCCTTGCACTCTCTGGCAGAGAGCACAAGCCATTTGCACAGCTCTTACAGCAACTTCCACTTCTTTGGAATATTTTTCTGATTCTGAGGGTGTACTGTCCAGCTTTGTCTGGTCCTCCATTATAGAAGAAGAACAACAACAACAACAAAACAAACAACTTTGGTTGAACTTTGATGGAGAAACAAGATTGTGTTTTGATGAGTTGTGGTGGTGTGAGAATAACAAAGTTCCTACGTGGTGGGAAATAAGGTGGTTGTTGATTATTCTTCCATTTCCTAAGACATGTGGAACTCTCGTAGCCAGACCTGAACAATATAAAGGCATCGATAATATCTCTCTCTCTCTCTCTCTCTCTCTCACAGGTAACCTATGATTTTAACTTGGATTATGTGTGTATATTGTGACGTTGGAAGAGGGTCAGAAAATTGAAAAGACCAAAAGACAGTAGTGGAGGCCAAGGGCAAATTTGAGAGAATAACAAATAAAAGAATGTTTTCATTCATGATCTCAACAAAGAGAGAGGCTATACCGGTTGTGATCAGAGCAGAAGTGTTGGATTTGAAACTTGGATTAGTAACACATCAGTTTAGGAGATCAATTTGTGAAGTGTTAATGTATGTATATTCACTTATTTATAGTGTTTTGCTAGCTACTAAGTGAAGAGAAGTTTAATCACATACGATATTATTATGTTTTAGGATAATGATTGAGAAATCAGAAGTGAAGGAATGATTTGCTGCTCAATGCCAGAGGTTAGAGCACTAGCGTGTAAACACCCCTCAGTTACTATTTTGCAACTCAATTCCTTAAAAGAATTCAACATCCGAGTTGCTATTCTTAAATTTTTTTACCAACTGGCTACAGTGGGGTTGCAGGTTCTTAAAATTAAATATTGGAGTATATTTTATTATAAACAGTAATTTTCTCTCTCCTTTTTAATTAAAAAATATTTACTGAACCCTCTTTCTCTCTCTTTTCTCTGCCTCTTGCCCAATGTTTCCAATTACTCTCCTTTCTCCCATCTCAGCAACGACGAGGATTGCTCGTTTTCGCCTGTAGATCGCTTGTGTGGGTCTTGGAGATTGCTTGTTTCCGATTGAAGATTGCTCGTTTCTGCTTGAAGATTGCTTGCGTGGGGCTTGGGTTTTAGATCGCTCGTTTGTGGCTCGGCAGAACTGAAGGGTATGGATCTTGGGTCTTGCATGGTTTTTGGGTCTTTGTTCTTATCTTAGAACTGAAGGGTAGGAATCCCAGTGGTTGTTTGTGGCTCGGCAATGGGTTTGAGTATGGATCTCAGCTGGTGATTCAGCAGTGAGTTTGGCAGTGGCAGTGGGTATGTATCTCAGTGGTTGTTTGTGGCTCAGTGGGTATGGAAATTTTGTTAAAATTTTTGGGTTTGTGGTGTGTCAATGATGAAGTGGTGGCGGCTGTTGATTTGTGGGTTGTTGTGGTTCGGTGGTGGTGGTGGTGGCTGGTGCTGTGGGGGTTTTTTTTTTTTTTTTTTTTTCAATTCTATTGTGTTTCAGTGGTGGTGGTGGTGGTGATGGTGATGGTGATGGTTGGCTTTTGGTGGTTGGGTTGAGTTTTAGTGGGAGGTGGTTGCTGGCTTTGGTGGGTCGCTAGAGGTGGTAATGAACCGGTGATTGCTAGCCGTGGGTTTGATGGATAGAGAGAAAAGTGAATTGCTGATTGTATTATATTATTATATAATTGGTTAGTTTATATTATTTCTGTGAGATGTATGGAAAAATAAAAATTGAAAAAGTTGCGAAATGAATTGATAAAATAGATAAAGTGGTATTTAACTGTTTGAGGGCCTAAGAGCATTTACAGCAATGTAGTTATATTGCTATATTATTATATTTTAGTTATACTATTGTTAAAATGATGCTTCAGCAGTAGAGCTAAATCTAAAAATTTTAGTTCAATGCTATAGTGAACATTTAAAAATAGATGTGCACTGTTCATGAGGAGAAAAAAAAAAATTATTTTAATCACTCCCGGGTTAAAATAATCCTCTCTCTCTCTCTCTCTCTCTCTCTCTCTCTCTCTCTCTCTCTCTCTCTCTCTCTCTCATCTTTGAACATCACTCTCTCTCTCTCACTTCGGTCTCTCACTCTGGCCGGCCTCTCACTCCCTCACTCCGGCCTCTCACTCTCTCACTTCGACCCGCCTCTCACTCTCTCACTCCGATCTCTCACTCTCTCAACTCCGATCACCTAAGCCGCCGATCCACCCCTTATGCCAACCCAACTCGCCGATGTGATCGGTGCTTGCTCGTCGTGGGTTTTTTTTTTTTTTTTTTTTTTTTTTTTGCTGTGGACTAGTGGTGGTGGTGGTTGTAGCCGTGGCTGAGGAAAAAGATTGGAGATTTGGGTTTTTTTTTTTCTTGTTGTGGACTGGTGGTGGTTATGGCTATGGTTGTGGCTGTGGTGAGGAAAAAGATTGGAGATTTGGTTTTTTTTTTTTTTTTTTTTTTTTTTCCCTACTGTGGACTGCTGGTGGTGGTGCTGGTGGTGTGGCTATGGAAAAAGATTGGAGAATTGGTTTTTTTTTTTTTTTTTTTTAATTCCTTCTGTGGACCGGTGGTGGTGGTGTTGGTGGCTGTGTCTGATGGTAGAGGTGTTTGTGGTTAGTTTTTTTGGTAGTAGGATATATTATTTTATTGTAGTGATTATATTATTTTATTGTGATGTTTATATTATTTTATTGTATTGAAAGTTAAAATAGATCCACTGCTGCAGCATGTTTGTAGGTAAAATAAATAAAGTAAGTTTTGGTGGTACTAAATAGCTAAAATTATAACTCCACTGTTGTGAATGCTCTAAAATAGGTATCTCTAGCAAATTAGGCAAAATTTGTACTGTTTGGAGAATGAACATTGACTTTTACCTTTTAGCTATTTACTTTTTCAAATACACTCTCCAACAGATTTTCTATCTCATTTTCTATCTCATTTAAATATTATTTCTTCATTCATTATTTATTCTTTCTTTAACAATTACATATCTTCTAACATTTTTTATTCAATACCTGATTATTATAAAAGAAAAAAAAAAAAAAAAAAAGCATTTGAATAATGAACATTAGCCCATCAGACTTGATAAGCTACTACTGTTCATAAGCCAAAAAAAATCCCGAATATAGAGAGTCCATTAGAGACTATTTTTATGGTGTCATTCTCTATTATAGAGATTTTTATGCATTTAGCTACACCATTGAAGATGCTCCAATATCTTAGACTTGGTGGCATTAGCTTAAGGTCATACTAATATAATTGTTGAACCCTTCCTTTATTATGTCAGGTCTGTCTAAACCTTGTTCTATTGGTTCTTCAACAGTTCAACCAATAAAATGCTATTATAGTCATGCTGAGATTGTACTCCACCACCTTACTTCTTAGACGTTAGAGAGAGAGAGAGAGAGAATATTTTCACATCCTCAATTTCTATCCATTTTTCCACCCTATTTTCTCTCCAATCAAACAGTAGAAAGTCTTCATCTACTCCTCAATTTTTTTTTTTTTTTTTCATGTTCTCTATTTTCACCCTAACCAAATACCACATTATAGCACAATGATGATACTATAGAGGGTATAGAAAGTCTTCATCTACTCCTTATTTTCCTTTCTCCCTTTTTTTTTTTCACCCTAACCAAATACCACATTATAGCACAATGATGATAAGAGGTTATTGATTCTCTAAGGAGGTTAATTTATGTGTTCCAAATATTTAGCATTTATTGAACTTTTGGGCTATTGGTATTTAGCTTACTATGTAAGCTAATCATTATTTTTATTATTTTTCAACCAAGTCAATGGCTTAATTAACACACCACAAGACCAACATAACTCTTCAACTTCTTCTCTACTTGAATAACCCCATTCTACCTTGGTTTCTCTCCCACAAAAATTGCTCAACTCTCTCTAGTAAAGAACAAATTGTCTTGTTCTATCTCCATCTTTAAGGGTCCATTTGATTGAGTGGATTTAAGGGAGGATGAAAAAAAAAAAAAAAAAAAAAAAAAAAAAAAAAAAGAAGGGAGAGAATATATTTTTTTGGGTGTTTGATTGGGTGGATTTTAAAGAGAGAAAACTAGTAGGGGCTCAAGAGTTTTCCCTCCGAATCTACCAAATATAAACCTCCTCAATTTAGGTAGAAAATTAGAGAGAAAAGAAGCCAAAGGAGTGAAGTCTATTATACCTAGTTTCAAAAAAAAAAAATTAAAAAAAAAAGGTCTATTGTACCTGTGCGACTTCCCAGTACCCCACCACAAGTCAATTTGTTTTGTCCTGTCAAAAACTTTTCTTCAAATTTTTTGGCATCTAATCTGGCGTTAATGTACCAGCAAGCGGCATGTACCACTGCCCAGGCATTTGTTTTTATTTTATTTTTATTTTTTTGGTTTTCTACTTTTTAAATATTCTATTTTAGCTAATTTAATTAATCACATCTTTTATATATATATATATATATATATATATAAAAAGAGAGAGAGGGGTTAAAATATTAATTGCATCATGTCACTTTTATAATGTGTCAAATAATTTTATATATATTTTCTCAAAATATATTTTTACATACTTTTAAAAAAAATTGTTTCTTACATATTATGTAATAAAGTATAAGTATAAATTCATATAAATTAAATTTTCTATCCTTTCATTTTTTATTCTTAACTAAACAAATGAGTTTTTCGTCTTTTCACTTTTCCACCCTCCCATCCAAATATAAATGAGAGAAACTAAAATTTCTTTTATCCTTCCAATTTCCATCTTCCCAACCAAACAAGCCCTAAAACAAAAGGCTTTTATAGAAAGCCATTCTTGAACCTTGGAATGTGGAAGTATGTTCAATACGAAGGTCAACACTATAGTCTAATACAGGGAGTTGTTCAGGCAAAAAAAAAAAAAAAAAAGCCGTTAAGAAATACACATTTATGTAATTCTATAGTTTTGTGAGATTGTTCCTAAAATTTTATTTATATTCATGTTCTTGTTGTTAATTTTTCAGATTAAACTTCCTTTACTAAGACTCTACATTCTCCCAAAAAAATAAAAAAATTTCCAATTAGAGGAAACACTCTAGTGTCTCCCTTAATATTAGCAATTTAACACTTTTAGAACATTCACGTTAGTTTAGCCAAACTAGCTTGAGGTTAAAAATATTTCCAAAGACCCTAAAACTTTCACACATAAGCCTCCTCAAACTACCCGAAAGGTTTAGGAATGATAAGTAGCATGCCACATCCAACGAGCACCATTCATTACCAAAACTAAAAAATAAAATTTTTAAAAATCTCTCTCACTCATTCTCTCTTTCCCTCTTCCCTATGCTCTCTCACCCACTCTCTCTCCCTCTCCCCTCTCCATTCTCTTCCTACTTTTATGAAGCCGCACCCTTCAGATCTGGGTTGTTGTGGTAGCGGAGGTTGTTGGTGCTGAGATGGGTCTATGTTTCTTATGCAGTTGTAAAGGTAGCCTTGTGTTCTTTGTGGGTTGTTGGTTATTGTGGTTGAGAAATCTGCATTCTTTATGGTGTTAGTGGTGCATTTTTTTATGGAATATGGGTTTGTGCTTGTGAAAGAGAAGGTGGATTTGTGTTTTATGGGTGGTAGCAATGCATCTGTGAAGGAGAAGAAAGCGGTATTGTTTAGGGGCCGCCCGGGGAGAAGCAAATTACCAAAAAATAATTATTTATTTTTGGAAGAGAAAAAAATATTAAGGCTGATGCACGTGTGTTTGTTAAAATAGTAAAAGTAAAATTTTTTGGATTAGTTTAGTGAAAATTTTGTTGAGTAAATGCTCTTATATATAGAGCAAATTTTCAAATAAATAAAACCATCTATTTCGTTAAAAGAATTAAAAGAAAGGTATATGCTCATTTTAAAATTTGAGTGGACAGTTTTTTTTTTTATTTTTAATAAACGAGTAACTTTTCTTTATGCATTTCTCTTTCTCATTTGCGAATAAGGATAATGACCAACCACCCTACTTCTTTCTCTCTTTCACACTACTCTCTCTCTCTCCTTTTTTTTTTTTTTTTTTTTACCTTGAATTGTCAACAATGGGAAAATCTTAAAACCACAATTTTTGTCACAATTTACTCACGTGGCAAGTTGTGAGTGATGAGTCCATAACTCTACCACTCACAATTTACCATATGAGCAAATTGTGACAAAAATTGTAATCCTAGTATTACTCAAAAACTATAGTTAAAATAAAATATAATAAAATAAAAATCTAGTGTTCCATCAAGCCATCAAGGACACTATTGCCTGATGGTTTACATAAGGAAATGAAAGGCTTATTGATTCTCTGCTATTGGCATACCCCGTTCACCAATATTGAGCTAACACTACAATAAAAATCATAAATCTATTGACATAAAACCTTCTACATTTTTTTTTTTTTTTTTATAACTGCTGATGCAATTTGTTGTGATTGGGAGGTAAATAATAAAAGAATATGAGTAGACTCATGTAAATGTGACATAATTGTAGTAAAAATTTATCGTCTTAATAAATTGTACAATTTTTTGTATCCCTAACATTACTCTATCAAAAAATATATATATATATATATATTATCTCATTATTTGACAATATATTCATAACAAGTGGGTCATCATGAGCTCATTAAAATATTATATAGAAGTTCATACTTCATACAAATAAGGAAAGAGCACAAAACACGGCTAATGTAGCTTTGTTTTGTTTTTTTTTTTTTTTTTGCTATCATAGTTTGTTGTGAATGGTACATAATAAACATAATATATGTGATTGATTCATTTAAAAGTGATGTTATTTTATTCAAAATTTGTCACATTAATAAATTGCGAAAAATTTGGAATCCCTAACATTACTCTGTACAAAATCTTATTAACTCACTGTTGACAACATATTGCATAATGAGTGAGTCATCATGAGCTCACCAAAACACTGTAGACATTAGACAAGTTCATATTTCATACGTGTAGTCTTCGCGACAGTGCCAAACCCACACATAGCCGCAAAAGAACTTCATCTATTGGCGTGGTCTGAAGAACCAAGCCTGAAAAATATGAGAAAGTGTTACGAAGCATTAAGCACCAGAAGTCATGTTTCTAATAAATGACTTGATGTTTATCGTAGGAGGGCCCATAATCTACCTCATGATCATGTTTCACATATATAAGAGGTTGACATACACAAGTGGTACAATATGTGGAATTCATATTTGTGGTATATGACACCACGTTTATCTAAAAGGGAGCCTATTCATTATCTTGGTTCAGCTTGAAATTCCTAGTCTTTCTCTTTGAAAGATATCTAACGCCTAAATCTATTGTCCATATTTGTTGCATTTAATCCTATTCATTATCCTGGTTCAGCTTTAAATTCCTAGTCTTTCTCTTTGAAAGATATCTAACGCCTAAATCTATTGTCCATATTTGTTGCATTTAATCCTATTTAGGGTGCAAGAAGAAATTATATATATATATATATATATATATATAATGGTTCAGGTATAAAATTTGAATCATGAATGTTTTCATTAAAAACACCATAATGTAAATCAATTGAATTACAAAACTCTTGGTGTAAGTAAAATTATCTTGAAGGTAAAGAAGTCCTAATCTTACTTAAAGAGTAAGATTGTATCTTAAGTATTGTAACCATGGCATTAGTGTATAGTTCATCTATTATATAACCTATTATAAATACCTTTAAATTGATTCATTATAATACATAGAGCTTAATAGTAAAGATGTAGCCAACTATTGATGTGTAGGTCTCTTATGTCGAGTCACATTAATTCAATGTGCTTTTTCTTTCGTTCCTTAACTTTGGTTTCTTTATTTAATTTTTCATATTCTCTCACACTTATCTATTGTGGCAAAGTTACATATCGTCTTTTCTTATTGTATTAGAGTTATATAATTATCCCAAAACAAATGTGCTAGAGTTATATTTGATCTTTTCTAATATGGTATCAGAGAAATATTTTAATATGGCATTTGAGCTGGCCTCATGTAGCCTTCATTATATTAGAGCCAGACTTTCGTGGCCTCCATCATTCCAAATCTTAAATTGTCAGATCCAAGTTCCTTCTCTAGCCATCGTTATTAGCCACTTTGCAAGATCATACTAATTTATTCCTTCTTGTGGACAGTGATGATGATTTGATCGTCAGTTGATTATGATCGTCCAGATGGAAGTCGTTCCTTACCCAATCAACCCTCTGCAACCCGTGGACGAACGAAAGTGAGTGATTCGCCGGCGTTGTGCCTACAAAAAGGTCTCCGATGCCAAAGTCAGGAAGATTGACAAAGGAGAGCAATGAGAGTATTATGCTAGAAAATGTTTTCTTACCCCACCCCTTTTGGGGTTCTGTCTTTTTATATGTGCGCTTGCAGTTCCTTTCTTCTAGCCGTTGGTGGAGTATTGATGGAGGCTTTAATTTAGCCTGGTAACGTTCTCGTTGAGTGTTAATGATGAGCGGCCATCCCCAACGGTCTGAAGGTTGATTAATGTCCTGTAACCGTTCCGCGAAGGGTGAGAACAAGTGTTCGGATCTTTGAGAGAGGACGTTTTCCTCACTGGACGATTCTAGTAAGATCGTCTTTATCTCGTATTGCATGGACGATTACCTTTTTTGTCGGGCTTATCAGCTGCCCCCTATTCCATGGTCGTCCATTACTTGGACGATCATTGGAATATGAAAATATTGTTATTTTTTGATTTATTTATTTTTCAGTAATGGCGCTTGGGGTTCTGCTCCACATTGATTGCGTAGTGGCGGCTGTGGCTCCTCTCAGTGCCACGTGTTTGATTTCTACTGGTGGGAGCACCTCGTTTCTGGTGAGTGCCTTTTCAGTTTTTCCCGCAATTTCCAAGGCAGAAACCTTTGGTTTCTTTTGGCTTTTCTTTTTTTCATTTCCCCCCTCTTTGTGCAGTTGATCACCTCTTACGCGTATTCTGCTCCTCACCTCCTCAGTTTTCTCCCTAATTTCCAGGTACGCCTACCCTCATTTACGCTTCTATTTCCTTTTCGGTTTTTCCTTGTACTTGTGTCGCTTAAGTTTCCTTTTCTTTCTGCACTGGTTTCTCTGAGTAGTGGCGTTAGTTTTCCTTTTCTTTCTTCTTTAATGGTGGACACTTTCGAAGTTAGACGTAACTTCCCTTCCGTAGCTTTTCTACTTGCCCGCCTAGGTTCTTTGGTAGAGCTTTTCGGTGATCTATTAGGTGTGCCTTCCGCCGCCGGTTCGTACCCAGTAGTTGAGGAATTTGTTGATAGGGGTACCGGGTTAGGTCCGGCGTTGGGTGTTTTATACCCTCTTCTGTTGGAGTCCCAGGCTTGGTTTCGTTCTATTAGAGGGCACTTAAGAGAGGAAAATATGGGTTTAGAAGAAGGGTTGGGTGATTTGGAGAGAGGATCGTCCTCAAACGTGGCCGAGGGAGAGGCCGGGATCGGTGCTACGATCACTACTCCTTCCCGTGCTCCTTCGTCCTCCCATTCCCCTGCTCCATCAACGGCCCGTCGATTTCATGCCTTGAAAGAAAATTGCTCATTGAAAGTTGAGGTTTTTAGTAAATTTAAGGACAGATTCCAATTCCCAGAGGGAACTAAGGCTCGTCTGCCCAGGAAGGGTGAAAAGGCTTGTGCTTTCGCCCACGGAGAAGTTTGCTTCTATGAGGCTGCTTTTTCGTGTGGCCTCCGATTTCCCGTCCATCCATTCATAATGGAGCTTCTTTACCATTTTAACCTTGCGCCGGGGCAACTTATGCCTAACTCCTGGAGAATAGTGATTAGTTGTATGGTGATCTGGACGACCGTTGCCGACGGGGATATGATCTCAGTTAATGAGTTCGTCCACTTGTATCGTCTGAAGGAGTCTAGAGAGTTTGGGTACTATGAGTTCGTACCCTAGAGTAGGAAGGCTCGCCTGATAGCTGACCTTCCATCGTCCTTCCGCTATTGGAAATCGAGATATTTTTTTGTGTCTGGGGACGGTTGGGAAACGTTGCCTGATGATTTGTGGGGGAACGTCCCTAGGTTGCTGCGACGATGGGAGACCCCTTTGATTGGTGCGTGTATCCACTGTTGTTGGACCCTTTTCTTTTTTTCTTTTTTTTATTTTTATTTTTTATTTTAATGATCGTCCTTTACAGTGAAAGAACGTCCAGAGCTAGAGGCCAAGTTTGCTGAGCGAGTGCAGGCTGCCATCAGGTACGCAAGGACGATAGAAGATTTTGGTGAGTTGATTGATCCGCGCACCTTAGCTCGTCATTGTCTGGGCCCGGAGCCTTCCCTCTACGTACTTAGTACTCTTGATCGTGAGGAGAGAAAACGTAAGTTGCACTTTACGTCTTTTCTTCGTGTTATCTGAGTTCTTTTTTATTCGTCCTTCTATCTCTTTAATTCGTCCTTGGCACTTTCTTTGTAGAAATGACGTCGAAATTCAACAAAGAGATGTACGACAAAATTAAGGGTAAAAAGAATGAGCCCTTATCCAGCATAGGCCAAAAGAGGCTCAGAATCACGGATAAGGAGAAGGAAAAAGAGGTGGTGGAGAGAGGGTCGTCCACACCTACCCTTGACCTGGACAAGGGTCTGGTTGCGTCTCCTGGGATTTCAATTGAGGAGGTCGCTCGTCCTTCAAAGAGGCAGAAGGCTGCTAGCAAAGGGAAAGGGAAGGTTGACGCCAGCGTTTGGTCGGACGCAGGGACGGCCATGGATCGTGCCACCGGACTTTTTACTCCTGGTGAAATGAGGGAAGTCACGAGCATTCCCTCACACGAGATGGTGAGCCGCCACGTCCATAAACTTGTGCAGGTGAATCTTTATATACCTTATCCTTTTCTTCGTTTTTATCTGCCTGACCATTTTCGTTTCATTGAGCTAATTTTTACTAACTCTGTGTTCGTCCATAGGTGTTGGGGGAGACCATGCACATCACCACTCAGTATCTAGCAAATGAAGAGAAGGCCGTCGTGGCCAACTCGAAGGTAGAAGCTCTGGAGGCTGAGGCTTCTGGCTTAAGGAAGGATCTGATCTCGACCATGGACTCTCTCAACGCTTCCAAGGAGCAAGTCCGTGTGCTGACGGAGCAATTGGACGTCGAGAGACAATCCGTGAAGCAGAAGGACGAACTTCTGGCGGCGGCTGCTCAGAAGATGAAGGTGGTAGTGGCCAAGGCCGTCACTGCTTTCCAGACGACTGAGGAATATAACACTATTCTCTTCCAGTGGTACTTTAAAGGATTTGAGCTGCTGCGGAGGTATTTGATCAAGCACGGAACTGCCGTGAGTCTCGATGATCTAGACTTTGAAGCCGTCGATAAGGAGATCGAGGAGGACGAGGCGGCTCAAGCAGGGGCTTCTACCGGCGGTGATCCACCTCAGGCCACTCAGGACGATGACATTGTTCCTCCAGCATAATTTGCCTTAAGAAAATTTCTATTTTTTTTTTTTATGCACCAAGTCAAGAACAGTTGTTATTTGGATACCCCTCCTGTTTTTGGGGCCTCATATTTTGGTTCTAGAACAATTTAACTTTATGCTTGATTTTATAAACGTCTGTGTTTGCGTTCGCTCTTTTGGTTTTGGAAAAGTTTCCCATAATCTAACTTTTTGATCGTCCTGTTGATCAACTTGAAGGATTTGGCCTTCTTGTTCTTCTGTACAGACGTGATCATGTTGCGTAATGCATATGGCCATTTTTATAAACGTCTGTGTTTGCGTTAGCTCTTTTGGTTTTGGAAAAGTTTCCCATAATCTAACTTTTTGATCGTCCTGTTGATCAACTTGAAGGATTTGGCCTTCTCGTTCTTCTGTACAGTCGTGATCATGTTGTGTAGTGCATATGGCCATCAATTTATTTCTTGATACGGCGTGCACCTACACAAGGAGCTTCTGTCGTCGTTAAGCTTTAACGTAATTTGTTCAGAGAATTTTCTCCGTCACTAGTCTTTAGAGACGATGTACATCCAGTTAAGCTTTTCAGTGACGATGTATCGTTATTTGAGGAATTTTATCGTCGTTAAGTTTTTCAGGGACGACGTACATCCACTTAAGGAATTTTGTAGTCTTTAGGCCTTTAAATGGACGACGTACGTCCATTTAAGGAATTTTATCGTCGTTAAGCTTTTCAGGGACGATGTACATCCACTTAAGGAATTTTGTCGTCTTTAGGCCTTTAAATGGACGACGAACGTCCATTTAAGGAATTTTATCGTCGTTAAGCTTTTCAGGGACGACGTTCATCCATTTAAGGAGTTTTATCGTCGTTAAGCTTTTCAAGGACGATGTACATCCATTTAAGGAATTTTATCGTCTTTAAGCTTTTCAGGGACGATGTACATCCACTTAAGGAATTTTGTCGTCTTTAGGCCTTTAAATGGACGACGTACGTCCATTTAAGGAATTTTATCGTCATTAAGCTTTTCAGGGACGACGTTCATCCATTTAAGGAGTTTTATTGCCGTTAAGCTTTTCAGGGACGATGTACATCCATTTAAGGAATTTTATCGTCGTTAAGCTTTTCAGGGACGATGTACATCCATTTAAGGAATTTTATCGTCTTTAAGCTTTTCAGGGACGATGTACATCCATTTAAGGAATTTTATCGTCTTTAAGCTTTTCTTTGAAAATTATGTCGAATGATTTGCTCAATGACACTCAAGGGATGCTGGATAATTCTCATAATTCGAACAATTGCTTACATAAGATAGAAGAATCAAATTGGTTTTACAATGAAGTTCATGGTTCCTTTTCGTAATACCTCTTTAGATGTTCGACGTTCCATGGACGAGGTAGTCTTTTTCCTTCTGAATCCTCCAGGTGGTAGCTGCCCTGACGCGAATATTGGACGACTCTGTAGGGTCCTTCCCAGGACGGTCCTAATTTACCATGTGCTGGGTCCTTTGTCGCGGGGGTGACTTTTCTAAGGACGAGGTCACCAATGTTGAATCTTCTTAGCTTCACTCTTTGATTATAGTATTCTGCTATCTTCTGTTGGTATTTTGCCATTCTTTCAGTTGCCTGATCTCTAATCTCGTCCAGGCTGTCTAAGTTTTCCTTCAATTGATCGTCATTGGTTTGTTTGTCGAAAAATTCCCTCCTCAAGCTTGTGAGACCAACTTCGACTGGTATGACTGCTTCTGTGCCGTATGTCAGACTGAACGGCGTTTCTCCAGTTGGTGTCCGTGCTGTCGTCCTATACGCCCATAAGGCGCTTGGCAGTTCTTCAGGCCACATTCCTTTTGCCCCCACTAACCGGGTCTTGATGATCTTTAGCAAGGTCCGGTTGGTTACTTCCGTCTGTCCATTGGCCTGGGGATGGCCTGGTGATGAATATTTATTTTTGATGCCCAAGCTCGAGTAAAATGACCTGAAGCTTTGGCTGTCAAATTGCCGACCATTGTCTGATATGATCGTCCTTGGTATACCGAACCTGCAAACAATATTTTTCCAAACAAAACTTTGTACCTTTGCTTCCGTGATTGTTGCCAGAGCTTCTGCTTCCACCCATTTTGTGAAGTAGTCGATAGCGACGAGCAGAAACTTCACTTGTCTCTTTCCCTGAGGTAGGGGACCCATGATGTCGATCCCCCACTGTGCGAATGGCCAGGGAGACGATATTGTGGTCATTTTCTCCCCGGGGATTCTTTGAACATTCCCATATCTTTGGCAACTGTCACACGTCCTCACGAAGTCAGCTGCGTCTTGTTGCATTGTCGGCCAAAAGTAGCCAGCTCTTATAATGTTTCTGGCGAGGGACTTTGCCCCCGTGTGATCTCCGCAGATCCTACCATGCACTTCTTCAAGGATGTACCTAGCTTCCTCCTTTTCAACACATCTCAAATACGGTTGGGAGTAGCCTCTTTTGTACAGTTCGTCATTGAGCATCGTAAATCTGGCTGCTCACCTCCTTACCTTTTTAGCCTCCTCCGGATCGTCCGGTAGTCGTCCATCTTGAAGGAAGGTGACTATTGGGCTCGTCCATCCCTGGTCGGTGTGGACGGAGGAAATCTGAAGTTCCAGTATGCTGGGATGGTTTTGTTCTTCCGTCTTCCAATCGAACCTCTTACCTCTGCTGCCCGTTAAGGCACTTCGGGCTACCTCATCAGCTTCTGTGTTCTGGTCCCTGGGGATCCGGACGAACTCTGCGTAATTGAAGGAACTGATCAATTGGTTCGTCAGCTTGAGGTATTTCTGCATCCTTGCCTCTTTTGCTTCGTACTCCCCTCTTACTTGTCCAACGACGAGTTGGGAGTCGCTCCTGAGCACAACATTCTTAGCTCCTAGTGCTCGAGCTACTCTCAATCCTGCCAGTAATGCCTCATATTCCGCTTCATTATTGGTCACCGGGAACTTAAGTTGAACTCCATATTTGACGACATTCTTTTCGGGAGAAGTGAGGACGATTCCAGCTCCACCACCGTGTTGAGTGGACGATCCGTCAATATTAACCGTCCAGACGTTCTCTATGTTTTTAGGGACAGTGAACTCTGCTATAAAGTCTGCCAGTGCTTGTGCTTTTATCGCTACCCTTGGACGGTATTTTATATCGAACTGGCTGAGCTCGATTGCCCACTGCACCATCATTCCTGCTGCTTCGGGTTTGTTCATCGCCTTTTTTATGGGCTGGTCCGTCATCACGACGATGGGATTGGCTTGAAAATATGGACGAAGTTTCCTTGAAGCCATGATCAGGGCGAAGGTGATCTTCTCTATACGTGGGTACCGCGCCTCGGCGCCCTGGAAGGCCTGGCTAACGTAATACACAGGAAGTTGCAAACCGCCATCTTCTCTAACCAATGCCGCGCTGACAGCCGTGATTGAGACGGCTAAGTATAGGAATAGCTCTTCACCTTCTTTGGATGGGCTCAAGAGAGGCGGGTTGCTGAGATACCTTTTCAGTTCTTTGAACGCCGCTTCACATTCTTCCGTCCATGCAAACGCCTTCTTCAAAGTCTTGAAGAACAGGAGGCATTTGTCCGTTGCCTTCGAGACGAATCGATTAAGGGCTGCAATTCTCCCTGTCAGGGACTGTACTTCTTTGACCGTCCTAGGCGAAGACATTTCCAGGATGGCCCTGACCTTATCGGGATTTGCTTCAATCCCTCTTTGTGATACTACAAACCCGAGGAACTTTCCCGAGGAAACACCAAAGGCACACTTGGACGGGTTTAGTTTCATGCTATACCGTCTGAGAGTATCGAACGTTTCCCTGAGGTCGTCCAGATGGTTTTCTTCTTCCTTGCTCTTGACGAGCATGTCGTCAACATAAACTTCCACATTTCTCCCGATTTGTTTCTCGAACATCTGGTTTACCAACCTTTGATAGGTGGCTCCTGCATTTTTGAGCCCAAAAGGCATGACCCGATAGCAGTAAAGTCCTTGGCTGGTGATAAAAGCAGTCTTCTCCTGGTCTTTTTCAGCCATTTGTATCTGGTTATATCCTGAAAATGCGTCCATAAACATGAGAAGTTTGTGCCCCGCTGTGGAGTCTACTAGCTGGTCGATCCTGGGCAGCGGGAAGCTATCTTTTGGGCATGCCTGGTTTAGGTTTGTGAAGTCGACGCACATCCTCCATTTCCCATTTGACTTTTTGACCATGACTACGTTGGCCAACCATTCTGGGTAATGGACTTCTCGGATGAATTTCGCTGCAAGCAGCTTATTTACCTCGTCCATCACTGCCTTATTTCGTTCGGGAGCAAAGACTCTCCTTTTCTGCTGGACAGGTTTCTTTTCCGGATCAACATTCAGATGATGCTGGATGAGGCTTGCTGGGATTCCTGGCATATCCTTGTGGCTCCAGGCGAAAATGTCGAGGTTGCTCTTCAGAAGGCTGACGATTTCGTCTTTCGTCTTTTGACTCATGCTCGTCCCTATTTGGGTCGTCCTGGGAGGGTTTCCGTCAGCCAGGTCTACAGTTTCAAGTTTCTCCATAACCTCTGGCGTCTTCTCCTCAATTGTCCACGTGTGGTTTTCTTTTGAGGCCAGGACAGCATGGTAGCATTCCCTGGCCAGCACTTGATCTCCCTTAATCTCCCCGACTCCATGTTCTGTTGGGAACTTCACTTTTAAGCAGTAGGTGGAGATAGCAGCCTTCCAGCGATTAAGCATCGGTCTGCCAATGATCACATTGTAGGACGAGGGTGAGTCTACTATTAGAAAATTGTGTTGGTTGGTTACCTGGAGGGGGTATGTCCCGGCTGTCACTGTTAAGGTCGTGATTCCTCTGGGGTACACCCTGTCCCCGCTAAAACTGACTAGGGGAGACTCAAGAGGCCGAAGCC